>NW_026645880.1:0-300000 GCF_949987535.1 Balaenoptera acutorostrata | reverse complement strand
ATGACAAGGGCCATGGAGCATTGTGATGACACAGTAAAGGAACATTGTGATGACAAGAATTCTGGAGAATTGTGATGACAAGGGCCATGGTGCATTGTGATGACACGGTCATGGAACATTGTGATGACAAGCAATCTGGAGCATTGTGATGAAAAGGGCCATGGAGCATTGTGATGACACGGTCATGGAACATTGTGATGACAAGAATTCTGGAGCATTGTGATGCGAAGGGCCATGGAGAATTGTGATGACATGGTCATGGAACATGGTGATGACAAGAATTCTGGAGCATTGTGATGACAAGGGCCATGGAGCATTGTGATGACAAGTGTCACGGAGCATTGTAATGAGAGGTTTCATTGTGCACCGTGATGACAAGGGGGATGGAGTATTGTGATGAAACTGGTCCTGGAGCATTGTGATAACAAAAGCCATTGAGCATTGTGATGACAGGCATCATGGAGCATTGTGAAGGAAGGGGTCATGGGGAATTGTAATGACAATAGAGAAATGTGATGAAAATGGTCAGCAAGCAAATTGATTAAAGTGGTCATTTAGAATTGTCATGAAAAACTATATAGAGCATTGTGATGGCAAAGGTCATGTAGAACTGTGATGACCAGGGTCATGTAGCATTGTGATGACACAGTCATGGAACATTGTGATGACAAGAATTATGGAGCATTGTGATGACACGGTCATGGAACATTGTGATGACTAGAATTCTGGAGAATTGTGATGACAACGGCCATGGAGCATTGTGATGACACGGTCATGGAACATTGTGATGACAAGAATTCTGGAGCATTGTGATGACAAGGGCCATGGAGCATTGTGATGACACGGTCATGGAACATTGTGATGACAAGAATTCTGGAGCATGGTGATGACAAAGGCCATGGTGCATTGTGATGATACGGTCATGGAACTTTGTGATGACAAGCAATCTGGAGCATTGTGATGAAAAGGGCCATGGAGCATTGTGATGACACGGTCATGGAACATTGTGATGACAAGAATTATGGAGCATTGTGATGACACGGTCATGGAACATTGTGATGACAAGAATTCTGGAGCATTGTGATGACAAGGGCCATGGAGCATTGTGATGACAAGTGTCACGGAGCATTGTAATGAGAGGTTTCATTGTGCACCGTGATGACAAGGGGGATGGAGTATTGTGATGAAACTGGTCCTGGAGCATTTTGATAACAAAAGCCATTGAGCATTGTGATGACAGGCATCATGGAGCATTGTGAAGAAAGGGGTTATGGGGAATTGTAATGACAATAGAGAAATGTGATGAAAATGGTCAGCAAGCAAATTGATTAAAGTGGTCATTTAGAATTGTCATGAAAAACTATATAGAGCATTGTGATGGCAAAGGTCATGGAGAACTGTGATGACCAATGTCATGTAGCATTGTGATGACACGGTCATGGAACATTGTGATGACAAGAATTATGGAGCATTGTGATGACACGGTCATGGAACATTGTGATGACAAGTATTCTGGAGCATTGTGATGACAAGGGCCATGGAGCATTGTGATGACACGGTCATGGAACATTGTGATGACAAGAATTCTGGAGCATTGTGATGACAAGGGCCATGGAGCATTGTGGTGACACGGTCATGGAACATTGTGATGACAAGAATTATGGAGCATTGTGATGACACGGTCATGGAACATTGTGATGACAAGAATTATGGAGCATTGTGATGACATGGTCATCGATCATTGTGATGACAAGAATTCTGGAGCATTGTGATGACAAGGGCCATGGAGCATTGTGATGACACGGTCATGGAACATTGTGATGACAAGAATTATGGAGCATTGTGATAACAAGGGCCATGGAGCATTGTGATGACACGGTCATGGAACATTGTGATGACAAGAATTCTGGAGCATTGTGATGACAAGGGCCATGGAGCATTGTGATGACACGGTAAAGGAACATTGTGATGACAAGAATTCTGGAGAATTGTGATGACAAGGGCCATGGTGCATTGTGATGACACGGTCATGGAACATTGTGATGACAAGCAATCTGGAGCATTGTGATGAAAAGGGCCATGGAGCATTGTGATGACACGGTCATGGAACATTGTGATGACAAGAATTCTGGAGCATTGTGATGAGAAGGGCCATGGAGGATTGTGATGACATGGTCATGGAACATGGTTATGACAAGAATTCTGGACCATTGTGATGACACGGTCATGGAACATTGTGATGACAAGAATTCTGGAGCATGGTGATGACAAAGGCCATGGTGCATTGTGATGACACGGTCATGGAACTTTGTGATGACAAGCAATCTGGAGCATTGTGATGAAAAGGGCCTTGGAGCATTGTGATGACACGGTCATGGAACATTGTGATGACAAGAATTCTGGAGCATTGTGATGCGAAGGGCCATGGAGAATTGTGATGACATGGTCATGGAACATGGTGATGACAAGAATTCTGGAGCATTGTGATGACAAGGGCCATGGAGCATTGTGATGACAAGTGTCACGGAGCATTGTAATGAGAGGTTTCATTGTGCACCGTGATGACAAGGGGGATGGAGTATTGTGATGAAACTGGTCCTGGAGCATTGTGATATCAAAAGCCATTGAGCATTGTGATGACAGGCATCATGGAGCATTGTGAAGAAAGGGGTCATGGGGAATTGTAATGACAATAGAGAAATGTGATGAAAATGGTCAGCAAGCAAATTGATTAAAGTGGTCATTTAGAATTGTCATGAAAAACTATATAGAGCATTGTGATGGCAAAGGTCATGGAGAACTGTGATGACCAGTGTCATGTAGCATTGTGATGACACGGTCATGGAACCTTGTGATGACAAGAATTCTGGAGCATTGTGATGACAAGGGCCATGGAGCATTGTGATGACACGGTCATGGAACATTGTGATGACAAGAATTCTGGAGCATGGTGATGACAAAGGCCATGGTGCATTGTGATGATACGGTCATGGAACTTTGTGATGACAAGCAATCTGGAGCATTGTGATGAAAAGGGCCATGGAGCATTGTGATGACACGGTCATGGAACATTGTGATGACAAGAATTATGGAGCATTGTGATGACACCGTCATGGAACATTGTGATGACAAGAATTATGGAGCATTGTGATGACACCGTCATGGAACATTGTGATGACAAGAATTCTGGAGCATTGTGATGACAAGGGCCATGGAGCATTGTGATGACAAGTGTCACGGAGCATTGTAATGAGAGGTTTCATTGTGCACCGTGATGACAAGGGGGATGGAGTATTGTGATGAAACTGGTCCTGGAGCATTGTGATAACAAAAGCCATTGAGCATTGTGATGACAGGCATCATGGAGCATTGTGAAGAAAGGGGTTATGGGGAATTGTAATGACAATAGAGAAATGTGATGAAAATGATCAGCAAGCAAATTGATTAAAATGGTCATTTAGAATTGTCATGAAAAACTATATAGAGCATTGTGATGGCAAAGGTCATGGAGAACTGTGAGGACCACTGTCATGTAGCATTGTGATGACACGGTCATGGAACATTGTGATGACAAGAATTATGGAGCATTGTGATGACACGGTCATGGAACATTGTGATGACAAGAATTCTGCAGCATTGTGATGACAAGGGCCATGGAGCATTGTGGTGACACGGTCATGGAACATTGTGATGACAAGAATTATGGAGCATTGTGATGACACGGTCAAGGAACATTGTGATGACAAGAATTATGGAGCATTGTGATGACACGGTCATGGAACATTGTGATGACAAGAATTCTGGAGCATTGTGATGACAAGGGCCATGGAGCATTGTGATGACACAGTAAAGGAACATTGTGATGACAAGAATTCTGGAGAATTGTGATGACAAGGGCCATGGTGCATTGTGATGACACGGTCATGGAACATTGTGATGACAAGCAATCTGGAGCATTGTGATGAAAAGGGCCATGGAGCATTGTGATGACACGGTCATGGAACATTGTGATGACAAGAATTCTGGAGCATTGTGATGCGAAGGGCCATGGAGAATTGTGATGACATGGTCATGGAACATGGTGATGACAAGAATTCTGGAGCATTGTGATGACAAGGGCCATGGAGCATTGTGATGACAAGTGTCACGGAGCATTGTAATGAGAGGTTTCATTGTGCACCGTGATGACAAGGGGGATGGAGTATTGTGATGAAACTGGTCCTGGAGCATTGTGATAACAAAAGCCATTGAGCATTGTGATGACAGGCATCATGGAGCATTGTGAAGGAAGGGGTCATGGGGAATTGTAATGACAATAGAGAAATGTGATGAAAATGGTCAGCAAGCAAATTGATTAAAGTGGTCATTTAGAATTGTCATGAAAAACTATATAGAGCATTGTGATGGCAAAGGTCATGTAGAACTGTGATGACCAGGGTCATGTAGCATTGTGATGACACAGTCATGGAACATTGTGATGACAAGAATTATGGAGCATTGTGATGACACGGTCATGGAACATTGTGATGACAAGAATTATGGAGCATTGTGATGACACCGTCATGGAACATTGTGATGACAAGAATTATGGAGCATTGTGATGACACCGTCATGGAACATTGTGATGACAAGAATTCTGGAGCATTGTGATGACAAGGGCCATGGAGCATTGTGATGACAAGTGTCACGGAGCATTGTAATGAGAGGTTTCATTGTGCACCGTGATGACAAGGGGGATGGAGTATTGTGATGAAACTGGTCCTGGAGCATTGTGATAACAAAAGCCATTGAGCATTGTGATGACAGGCATCATGGAGCATTGTGAAGAAAGGGGTTATGGGGAATTGTAATGACAATAGAGAAATGTGATGAAAATGATCAGCAAGCAAATTGATTAAAATGGTCATTTAGAATTGTCATGAAAAACTATATAGAGCATTGTGATGGCAAAGGTCATGGAGAACTGTGAGGACCACTGTCATGTAGCATTGTGATGACACGGTCATGGAACATTGTGATGACAAGAATTATGGAGCATTGTGATGACACGGTCATGGAACATTGTGATGACAAGAATTCTGCAGCATTGTGATGACAAGGGCCATGGAGCATTGTGGTGACACGGTCATGGAACATTGTGATGACAAGAATTATGGAGCATTGTGATGACACGGTCAAGGAACATTGTGATGACAAGAATTATGGAGCATTGTGATGACACGGTCATGGAACATTGTGATGACAAGAATTCTGGAGCATTGTGATGACAAGGGCCATGGAGCATTGTGATGACACAGTAAAGGAACATTGTGATGACAAGAATTCTGGAGAATTGTGATGACAAGGGCCATGGTGCATTGTGATGACACGGTCATGGAACATTGTGATGACAAGCAATCTGGAGCATTGTGATGAAAAGGGCCATGGAGCATTGTGATGACACGGTCATGGAACATTGTGATGACAAGAATTCTGGAGCATTGTGATGCGAAGGGCCATGGAGAATTGTGATGACATGGTCATGGAACATGGTGATGACAAGAATTCTGGAGCATTGTGATGACAAGGGCCATGGAGCATTGTGATGACAAGTGTCACGGAGCATTGTAATGAGAGGTTTCATTGTGCACCGTGATGACAAGGGGGATGGAGTATTGTGATGAAACTGGTCCTGGAGCATTGTGATAACAAAAGCCATTGAGCATTGTGATGACAGGCATCATGGAGCATTGTGAAGGAAGGGGTCATGGGGAATTGTAATGACAATAGAGAAATGTGATGAAAATGGTCAGCAAGCAAATTGATTAAAGTGGTCATTTAGAATTGTCATGAAAAACTATATAGAGCATTGTGATGGCAAAGGTCATGTAGAACTGTGATGACCAGGGTCATGTAGCATTGTGATGACACAGTCATGGAACATTGTGATGACAAGAATTATGGAGCATTGTGATGACACGTTCATGGAACATTGTGATGACTAGAATTCTGGAGAATTGTGATGACAACGGCCATGGAGCATTGTGATGACACGGTCATGGAACATTGTGATGACAAGAATTCTGGAGCATTGTGATGACAAGGGCCATGGAGCATTGTGATGACACGGTCATGGAACATTGTGATGACAAGAATTCTGGAGCATGGTGATGACAAAGGCCATGGTGCATTGTGATGATACGGTCATGGAACTTTGTGATGACAAGCAATCTGGAGCATTGTGATGAAAAGGGCCATGGAGCATTGTGATGACACGGTCATGGAACATTGTGATGACAAGAATTATGGAGCATTGTGATGACACGGTCATGGAACATTGTGATGACAAGAATTCTGGAGCATTGTGATGACAAGGGCCATGGAGCATTGTGATGACAAGTGTCACGGAGCATTGTAATGAGAGGTTTCATTGTGCACCGTGATGACAAGGGGGATGGAGTATTGTGATGAAACTGGTCCTGGAGCATTTTGATAACAAAAGCCATTGAGCATTGTGATGACAGGCATCATGGAGCATTGTGAAGAAAGGGGTTATGGGGAATTGTAATGACAATAGAGAAATGTGATGAAAATGGTCAGCAAGCAAATTGATTAAAGTGGTCATTTAGAATTGTCATGAAAAACTATATAGAGCATTGTGATGGCAAAGGTCATGGAGAACTGTGATGACCAATGTCATGTAGCATTGTGATGACACGGTCATGGAACATTGTGATGACAAGAATTATGGAGCATTGTGATGACACGGTCATGGAACATTGTGATGACAAGTATTCTGGAGCATTGTGATGACAAGGGCCATGGAGCATTGTGATGACACGGTCATGGAACATTGTGATGACAAGAATTCTGGAGCATTGTGATGACAAGGGCCATGGAGCATTGTGGTGACACGGTCATGGAACATTGTGATGACAAGAATTATGGAGCATTGTGATGACACGGTCATGGAACATTGTGATGACAAGAATTATGGAGCATTGTGATGACATGGTCATCGATCATTGTGATGACAAGAATTCTGGAGCATTGTGATGACAAGGGCCATGGAGCATTGTGATGACACGGTCATGGAACATTGTGATGACAAGAATTATGGAGCATTGTGATGACAAGGGCCATGGAGCATTGTGATGACACGGTCATGGAACATTGTGATGACAAGAATTCTGGAGCATTGTGATGACAAGGGCCATGGAGCATTGTGATGACACGGTAAAGGAACATTGTGATGACAAGAATTCTGGAGAATTGTGATGACAAGGGCCATGGTGCATTGTGATGACACGGTCATGGAACATTGTGATGACAAGCAATCTGGAGCATTGTGATGAAAAGGGCCATGGAGCATTGTGATGACACGGTCATGGAACATTGTGATGACAAGAATTCTGGAGCATTGTGATGAGAAGGGCCATGGAGGATTGTGATGACATGGTCATGGAACATGGTGATGACAAGAATTCTGGACCATTGTGATGACACGGTCATGGAACATTGTGATGACAAGAATTCTGGAGCATGGTGATGACAAAGGCCATGGTGCATTGTGATGACACGGTCATGGAACTTTGTGATGACAAGCAATCTGGAGCATTGTGATGAAAAGGGCCTTGGAGCATTGTGATGACACGGTCATGGAACATTGTGATGACAAGAATTCTGGAGCATTGTGATGCGAAGGGCCATGGAGAATTGTGATGACATGGTCATGGAACATGGTGATGACAAGAATTCTGGAGCATTGTGATGACAAGGGCCATGGAGCATTGTGATGACAAGTGTCACGGAGCATTGTAATGAGAGGTTTCATTGTGCACCGTGATGACAAGGGGGATGGAGTATTGTGATGAAACTGGTCCTGGAGCATTGTGATATCAAAAGCCATTGAGCATTGTCATGACAGGCATCATGGAGCATTGTGAAGAAAGGGGTCATGGGGAATTGTAATGACAATAGAGAAATGTGATGAAAATGGTCAGCAAGCAAATTGATTAAAGTGGTCATTTAGAATTGTCATGAAAAACTATATAGAGCATTGTGATGGCAAAGGTCATGGAGAACTGTGATGACCAGTGTCATGTAGCATTGTGATGACACGGTCATGGAACATTGTGATGACAAGAATTGTGGAGCATTGTGGTGACACGGTAATGGAACATTGTGATGACAAGAATTATGGAGCATTGTGATGACACGGTTATGGAACATTGTGATGACAAGAATTCTGGAGAATTGTGATGACAAGGGCCATGGAGCATTGTGATGACACGGTCATGGAACATTGGGATGACAAGAATTCTGGAGCATTGGGATGACAAGGGCCATGGAGCATTGTGGTGACACGGTCATGGAACATTGTGATGACAAGAATTATGGAGCATTGTGATGACACGGTCATGGAACATTGTGATGACAAGAATTATGGAGCATTGTGATGACACGATCATGGAACATTGTGATGACAAGAATTCTGGAGCATTGTGATGACAAGGGCCATGGAGCATTGTGATAACACGGTCATGGAACATTGTGATGACAAGAATTCTGGAGCATTGTGATGACAAGGGCCATGGAGCATTGTGATGACAAGTGTCACAGAGCATTGTAATGAGAGGTTTCATTGTGCACCGTGATGACAAGGGGGATGGAGTATTGTGATGAAACTGGTCCTGGAGCATTGTGATAACAAAAGCCATTGAGGATTGTGATGACAGGCATCATGGAGCATTGTGAAGAAAGGGGTTATGGGGAATTGTAATGACAATAGAGAAATGTGATGAAAATGGTCAGCAAGCAAATTGATTAAAGTGGTCATTTAGAATTGTCATGAAAAACTATATAGAGCATTGTGATGGCAAAGGTCATGGAGAACTGTGATGACCAGTGTCATGTAGCATTGTGATGACACGGTCATGGAACATTGTGATGACAAGAATTATGGAGCATTGTGATGACACGGTCATGGAACATTGTGATGACAAGAATTCTGGAGCATTGTGATGACAAGGGCCATGGAGCATTGTGATGACACGGTCATGGAACATTGTGATGACAAGAATTCTTGAGCATTGTGATGACAAGGGCCATGGAGCATTGTGGTGACACGGTCATGGAACATTGTGATGACAAGAATTATGGAGCATTGTGATGACACGGTCATGGAACATTGTGATGACAAGAATTATGGAGCATTGTGATGACACGGTCATGGAACATTGTGATGACAAGAATTCTGGAGAATTGTGATGACAAGGGCCATGGAGCATTGTGATGACACGGTCATGGAACATTGTGATGACAAGAATTATGGAGCATTGTGATGACAAGGGCCATGGAGCATTGTGATGACACGGTCATGGAACATTGTGATGACAAGAATTCTGGAGCATTGTGATGACAAGGGCCATGGAGCATTGTGATGACACGGTAAAGGAACATTGTGATGACAAGAATTCTGGAGAATTGTGATGACAAGGGCCATGGTGCATTGTGATGACACGGTCATGGAACATTGTGATGACAAGCAATCTGGAGCATTGTGATGAAAAGGGCCATGGAGCATTGTGATGACACGGTCATGGAACATTGTGATGACAAGAATTCTGGAGCATTGTGATGAGAAGGGCCATGGAGAATTGTGATGACATGGTCATGGAACATGGTGATGACAAGAATTCTGGAGCATTGTGATGACAAGGGCCATGGAGCATTGTGATGACAAGTGTCACGGAGCATTGTAATGAGAGGTTTCATTGTGCACCGTGATGACAAGGGGGATGGAGTATTGTGATGAAACTGGTCCTGGAGCATTGTGATAACAAAAGCCATTGAGCATTGTGGTGACAGGCATCATGGAGCATTGTGAAGAAAGGGGTCATGGGGAATTGTAATGACAATAGAGAAATGTGATGAAAATGGTCAGCAAGCAAATTGATTAAAGTGGTCATTTAGAATTGTCATGAAAAACTATATAGAGCATTGTGATGGCAAAGGTCATGGAGAACTGTGATGACCAGTGTCATGTAGCATTGTGATGACACGGTCATGGAACATTGTGATGACAAGAATTATGGAGCATTGTGATGACACGGTCATGGAACATTGTGATGACAAGAATTTTGGAGCATTGTAATGACAAGGGCCATGGAGCATTGTGATGACACGGTCATGGAACATTGTGATGACAAGAATTCTGGAGCATTGTGATGACACGGTCATGGAACATTGTGATGACAAGAATTCTGGAGCATTGTGATGACACGGTCATGGAACATTGTGATGACAAGAATTCTGGAGAATTGTGATGACAAGGGCCATGGAGCATTGTGATGACACGGTCATGGAACATTGTGATGACAAGCAATCTGGAGCATTGTGATGAAAAGGGCCATGGAGCATTGTGATGACACGGTCATGGAACATTGTGATGACAAGAATTCTGGAGCATTGTGATGAGAAGGGCCATGGAGAATTGTGATGACATGGTCATGGAACATGGTGATGACAAGAATTCTGGAGCATTGTGATGACACGGTCATGGAACATTGTGATGACAAGAATTCTGGAGCATGGTGATGACAAAGGCCATGGTGCATTGTGATGACACGGTCATGGAACATTGTGATGACAAGAATTCTGGAGCATTGTGATGACAAGGGCCATGGAGCATTGTGATGACACGGTCATGGAACATTGTGATGACAAGAATTCTGGAGCATGGTGATGACAAAGGCCATGGTGCATTGTGATGACACGGTCATGGAACTTTGTGATGACAAGCAATCTGGAGCATTGTGATGACACGATCATGGAACATTGAGATGACAAGAATTCTGGAGCAATGTGATGACAAGGGCCATGGAGCATTGTGATAATACGGTCATGGAACTTTGTGATGACAAGCAATCTGGAGCATTGTGATGAAAAGGGCCATGGAGCATTGTGATGACACGGTCATGGAACATTGTGATGACAAGAATTCTGGAGCATGGTGATGACAAAGGCCATGGTGCATTGTGATGACACGGTCATGGAACTTTGTGATGACAAGCAATCTGGAGCATTGTGATGAAAAGGGCCATGGAGCATTGTGATGACACGGTCATGGAACATTGTGATGACAAGAATTATGGAGCATTGTGATGACACGGTCACGGAACATTGTGATGACAAGAATTCTGGAGCATTGTGATGAGAAGGGCCATGGAGCATTGTGATGACACGGTCATGGAACATTATGATGACAAGAATTCTGGAGCATTGTGATGACAAGGGCCATGGAGCATTGTGATGACACGGTCATGGAACATTGTGATGACAAGAATTCTGGAGCATGGTGATGACAAAGGCCATGGTGCATTGTGATGACACGGTCATGGAACATTGTGATGACAAGAATTATGGAGCATTGTGATGACACGATCATGGAACATTGAGATGACAAGAATTCTGGAGCAATGTGATGACAAGGGCCATGGAGCATTGTGATAATACGGTCATGGAACTTTGTGATGACAAGCAATCTGGAGCATTGTGATGAAAAGGGCCATGGAGCATTGTGATGACACGGTCATGGAACATTGTGATGACAAGAATTCTGGAGCATGGTGATGACAAAGGCCATGGTGCATTGTGATGACACGGTCATGGAACTTTGTGATGACAAGCAATCTGGAGCATTGTGATGAAAAGGGCCATGGAGCATTGTGATGACACGGTCATGGAACATTGTGATGACAAGAATTCTGGAGCATTGTGATGACAAGGGCCATGGAGCATTGTGATGACACGGTCATGGAACATTGTGATGACAAGAATTCTGGAGCATTGGGATGACAAGGGCCATGGAGCATTGTGGTGACACGGTCATGGAACATTGTGATGACAAGAATTATGGAGCATTGTGATGACACGGTCATGGAACATTGTGATGACAAGAATTATGGAGCATTGTGATGACACGATCATGGAACATTGTGATGACAAGAATTCTGGAGCATTGTGATGACAAGGGCCATGGAGCATTGTGATAACACGGTCATGGAACATTGTGATGACAAGAATTCTGGAGCATTGTGATGACAAGGGCCATGGAGCATTGTGATAACACGGTCATGGAACATTGTGATGACAAGAATTCTGGAGCATTGTGATGACAAGGGCCATGGAGCATTGTGATGACAAGTGTCACAGAGCATTGTAATGAGAGGTTTCATTGTGCACCGTGATGACAAGGGGGATGGAGTATTGTGATGAAACTGGTCCTGGAGCATTGTGATAACAAAAGCCATTGAGCATTGTGATGACAGGCATCATGGAGCATTGTGAAGAAAGGGGTTATGGGGAATTGTAATGACAATAGAGAAATGTGATGAAAATGGTCAGCAAGCAAATTGATTAAAGTGGTCATTTAGAATTGTCATGAAAAACTATATAGAGCATTGTGATGGCAAAGGTCATGGAGAACTGTGATGACCAGTGTCATGTAGCATTGTGATGACACGGTCATGGAACATTGTGATGACAAGAATTATGGAGCATTGTGATGACACGGTCATGGAACATTGTGATGACAAGAATTCTGGAGCATTGTGATGACAAGGGCCATGGAGCATTGTGATGACACGGTCATGGAACATTGTGATGACAAGAATTCTGGAGCATTGTGATGACAAGGGCCATGGAGCATTGTGGTGACACGGTCATGGAACATTGTGATGACAAGAATTATGGAGCATTGTGATGACACGGTCATGGAACATTGTGATGACAAGAATTATGGAGCATTGTGATGACACGGTCATGGAACATTGTGATGACAAGAATTCTGGAGAATTGTGATGACAAGGGCCATGGAGCATTGTGATGACACGGTCATGGAACATTGTGATGACAAGAATTATGGAGCATTGTGATGACAAGGGCCATGGAGCATTGTGATGACACGGTCATGGAACATTGTGATGACAAGAATTCTGGAGCATTGTGATGACAAGGGCCATGGAGCATTGTGATGACACGGTAAAGGAACATTGTGATGACAAGAATTCTGGAGAATTGTGATGACAAGGGCCATGGTGCATTGTGATGACACGGTCATGGAACATTGTGATGACAAGCAATCTGGAGCATTGTGATGAAAAGGGCCATGGAGCATTGTGATGACACGGTCATGGAACATTGTGATGACAAGAATTCTGGAGCATTGTGATGAGAAGGGCCATGGAGAATTGTGATGACATGGTCATGGAACATGGTGATGACAAGAATTCTGGAGCATTGTGATGACAAGGGCCATGGAGCATTGTGATGACAAGTGTCACGGAGCATTGTAATGAGAGGTTTCATTGTGCACCGTGATGACAAGGGGGATGGAGTATTGTGATGAAACTGGTCCTGGAGCATTGTGATAACAAAAGCCATTGAGCATTGTGGTGACAGGCATCATGGAGCATTGTGAAGAAAGGGGTCATGGGGAATTGTAATGACAATAGAGAAATGTGATGAAAATGGTCAGCAAGCAAATTGATTAAAGTGGTCATTTAGAATTGTCATGAAAAACTATATAGAGCATTGTGATGGCAAAGGTCATGGAGAACTGTGATGACCAGTGTCATGTAGCATTGTGATGACACGGTCATGGAACATTGTGATGACAAGAATTATGGAGCATTGTGATGACACGGTCATGGAACATTGTGATGACAAGAATTTTGGAGCATTGTAATGACAAGGGCCATGGAGCATTGTGATGACACGGTCATGGAACATTGTGATGACAAGAATTCTGGAGCATTGTGATGACACGGTCATGGAACATTGTGATGACAAGAATTCTGGAGCATTGTGATGACACGGTCATGGAACATTGTGATGACAAGAATTCTGGAGAATTGTGATGACAAGGGCCATGGAGCATTGTGATGACACGGTCATGGAACATTGTGATGACAAGCAATCTGGAGCATTGTGATGAAAAGGGCCATGGAGCATTGTGATGACACGGTCATGGAACATTGTGATGACAAGAATTCTGGAGCATTGTGATGAGAAGGGCCATGGAGAATTGTGATGACATGGTCATGGAACATGGTGATGACAAGAATTCTGGAGCATTGTGATGACACGGTCATGGAACATTGTGATGACAAGAATTCTGGAGCATGGTGATGACAAAGGCCATGGTGCATTGTGATGACACGGTCATGGAACATTGTGATGACAAGAATTCTGGAGCATTGTGATGACAAGGGCCATGGAGCATTGTGATGACACGGTCATGGAACATTGTGATGACAAGAATTCTGGAGCATGGTGATGACAAAGGCCATGGTGCATTGTGATGACACGGTCATGGAACTTTGTGATGACAAGCAATCTGGAGCATTGTGATGACACGATCATGGAACATTGAGATGACAAGAATTCTGGAGCAATGTGATGACAAGGGCCATGGAGCATTGTGATAATACGGTCATGGAACTTTGTGATGACAAGCAATCTGGAGCATTGTGATGAAAAGGGCCATGGAGCATTGTGATGACACGGTCATGGAACATTGTGATGACAAGAATTCTGGAGCATGGTGATGACAAAGGCCATGGTGCATTGTGATGACACGGTCATGGAACTTTGTGATGACAAGCAATCTGGAGCATTGTGATGAAAAGGGCCATGGAGCATTGTGATGACACGGTCATGGAACATTGTGATGACAAGAATTATGGAGCATTGTGATGACACGGTCACGGAACATTGTGATGACAAGAATTCTGGAGCATTGTGATGAGAAGGGCCATGGAGCATTGTGATGACACGGTCATGGAACATTATGATGACAAGAATTCTGGAGCATTGTGATGACAAGGGCCATGGAGCATTGTGATGACACGGTCATGGAACATTGTGATGACAAGAATTCTGGAGCATGGTGATGACAAAGGCCATGGTGCATTGTGATGACACGGTCATGGAACATTGTGATGACAAGAATTATGGAGCATTGTGATGACACGATCATGGAACATTGAGATGACAAGAATTCTGGAGCAATGTGATGACAAGGGCCATGGAGCATTGTGATAATACGGTCATGGAACTTTGTGATGACAAGCAATCTGGAGCATTGTGATGAAAAGGGCCATGGAGCATTGTGATGACACGGTCATGGAACATTGTGATGACAAGAATTCTGGAGCATGGTGATGACAAAGGCCATGGTGCATTGTGATGACACGGTCATGGAACTTTGTGATGACAAGCAATCTGGAGCATTGTGATGAAAAGGGCCATGGAGCATTGTGATGACACGGTCATGGAACATTGTGATGACAAGAATTCTGGAGCATTGTGATGACAAGGGCCATGGAGCATTGTGATGACACGGTCATGGAACATTGTGATGACAAGAATTCTGGAGCATTGGGATGACAAGGGCCATGGAGCATTGTGGTGACACGGTCATGGAACATTGTGATGACAAGAATTATGGAGCATTGTGATGACACGGTCATGGAACATTGTGATGACAAGAATTATGGAGCATTGTGATGACACGATCATGGAACATTGTGATGACAAGAATTCTGGAGCATTGTGATGACAAGGGCCATGGAGCATTGTGATAACACGGTCATGGAACATTGTGATGACAAGAATTCTGGAGCATTGTGATGACAAGGGCCATGGAGCATTGTGATAACACGGTCATGGAACATTGTGATGACAAGAATTCTGGAGCATTGTGATGACAAGGGCCATGGAGCATTGTGATGACAAGTGTCACAGAGCATTGTAATGAGAGGTTTCATTGTGCACCGTGATGACAAGGGGGATGGAGTATTGTGATGAAACTGGTCCTGGAGCATTGTGATAACAAAAGCCATTGAGCATTGTGATGACAGGCATCATGGAGCATTGTGAAGAAAGGGGTTATGGGGAATTGTAATGACAATAGAGAAATGTGATGAAAATGGTCAGCAAGCAAATTGATTAAAGTGGTCATTTAGAATTGTCATGAAAAACTATATAGAGCATTGTGATGGCAAAGGTCATGGAGAACTGTGATGACCAGTGTCATGTAGCATTGTGATGACACGGTCATGGAACATTGTGATGACAAGAATTATGGAGCATTGTGATGACACGGTCATGGAACATTGTGATGACAAGAATTCTGGAGCATTGTGATGACAAGGGCCATGGAGCATTGTGATGACACGGTCATGGAACATTGTGATGACAAGAATTCTGGAGCATTGTGATGACAAGGGCCATGGAGCATTGTGGTGACACGGTCATGGAACATTGTGATGACAAGAATTATGGAGCATTGTGATGACACGGTCATGGAACATTGTGATGACAAGAATTATGGAGCATTGTGATGACACGGTCATGGAACATTGTGATGACAAGAATTCTGGAGAATTGTGATGACAAGGGCCATGGAGCATTGTGATGACACGGTCATGGAACATTGTGATGACAAGAATTATGGAGCATTGTGATGACAAGGGCCATGGAGCATTGTGATGACACGGTCATGGAACATTGTGATGACAAGAATTCTGGAGCATTGTGATGACAAGGGCCATGGAGCATTGTGATGACACGGTAAAGGAACATTGTGATGACAAGAATTCTGGAGAATTGTGATGACAAGGGCCATGGTGCATTGTGATGACACGGTCATGGAACATTGTGATGACAAGCAATCTGGAGCATTGTGATGAAAAGGGCCATGGAGCATTGTGATGACACGGTCATGGAACATTGTGATGACAAGAATTCTGGAGCATTGTGATGAGAAGGGCCATGGAGAATTGTGATGACATGGTCATGGAACATGGTGATGACAAGAATTCTGGAGCATTGTGATGACAAGGGCCATGGAGCATTGTGATGACAAGTGTCACGGAGCATTGTAATGAGAGGTTTCATTGTGCACCGTGATGACAAGGGGGATGGAGTATTGTGATGAAACTGGTCCTGGAGCATTGTGATAACAAAAGCCATTGAGCATTGTGGTGACAGGCATCATGGAGCATTGTGAAGAAAGGGGTCATGGGGAATTGTAATGACAATAGAGAAATGTGATGAAAATGGTCAGCAAGCAAATTGATTAAAGTGGTCATTTAGAATTGTCATGAAAAACTATATAGAGCATTGTGATGGCAAAGGTCATGGAGAACTGTGATGACCAGTGTCATGTAGCATTGTGATGACACGGTCATGGAACATTGTGATGACAAGAATTATGGAGCATTGTGATGACACGGTCATGGAACATTGTGATGACAAGAATTTTGGAGCATTGTAATGACAAGGGCCATGGAGCATTGTGATGACACGGTCATGGAACATTGTGATGACAAGAATTCTGGAGCATTGTGATGACACGGTCATGGAACATTGTGATGACAAGAATTCTGGAGCATTGTGATGACACGGTCATGGAACATTGTGATGACAAGAATTCTGGAGAATTGTGATGACAAGGGCCATGGAGCATTGTGATGACACGGTCATGGAACATTGTGATGACAAGCAATCTGGAGCATTGTGATGAAAAGGGCCATGGAGCATTGTGATGACACGGTCATGGAACATTGTGATGACAAGAATTCTGGAGCATTGTGATGAGAAGGGCCATGGAGAATTGTGATGACATGGTCATGGAACATGGTGATGACAAGAATTCTGGAGCATTGTGATGACACGGTCATGGAACATTGTGATGACAAGAATTCTGGAGCATGGTGATGACAAAGGCCATGGTGCATTGTGATGACACGGTCATGGAACATTGTGATGACAAGAATTCTGGAGCATTGTGATGACAAGGGCCATGGAGCATTGTGATGACACGGTCATGGAACATTGTGATGACAAGAATTCTGGAGCATGGTGATGACAAAGGCCATGGTGCATTGTGATGACACGGTCATGGAACTTTGTGATGACAAGCAATCTGGAGCATTGTGATGACACGATCATGGAACATTGAGATGACAAGAATTCTGGAGCAATGTGATGACAAGGGCCATGGAGCATTGTGATAATACGGTCATGGAACTTTGTGATGACAAGCAATCTGGAGCATTGTGATGAAAAGGGCCATGGAGCATTGTGATGACACGGTCATGGAACATTGTGATGACAAGAATTCTGGAGCATGGTGATGACAAAGGCCATGGTGCATTGTGATGACACGGTCATGGAACTTTGTGATGACAAGCAATCTGGAGCATTGTGATGACACGATCATGGAACATTGAGATGACAAGAATTCTGGAGCAATGTGATGACAAGGGCCATGGAGCATTGTGATAATACGGTCATGGAACTTTGTGATGACAAGCAATCTGGAGCATTGTGATGAAAAGGGCCATGGAGCATTGTGATGACACGGTCATGGAACATTGTGATGACAAGAATTATGGAGCATTGTGATGACACGGTCACGGAACATTGTGATGACAAGAATTCTGGAGCATTGTGATGAGAAGGGCCATGGAGCATTGTGATGACACGGTCATGGAACATTATGATGACAAGAATTCTGGAGCATTGTGATGACAAGGGCCATGGAGCATTGTGATGACACGGTCATGGAACATTGTGATGACAAGAATTCTGGAGCATGGTGATGACAAAGGCCATGGTGCATTGTGATGACACGGTCATGGAACATTGTGATGACAAGAATTATGGAGCATTGTGATGACACGATCATGGAACATTGAGATGACAAGAATTCTGGAGCAATGTGATGACAAGGGCCATGGAGCATTGTGATAATACGGTCATGGAACTTTGTGATGACAAGCAATCTGGAGCATTGTGATGAAAAGGGCCATGGAGCATTGTGATGACACGGTCATGGAACATTGTGATGACAAGAATTCTGGAGCATGGTGATGACAAAGGCCATGGTGCATTGTGATGACACGGTCATGGAACTTTGTGATGACAAGCAATCTGGAGCATTGTGATGAAAAGGGCCATGGAGCATTGTGATGACACGGTCATGGAACATTGTGATGACAAGAATTCTGGAGCATTGTGATGACAAGGGCCATGGAGCATTGTGATGACACGGTCATGGAACATTGTGATGACAAGAATTCTGGAGCATTGGGATGACAAGGGCCATGGAGCATTGTGGTGACACGGTCATGGAACATTGTGATGACAAGAATTATGGAGCATTGTGATGACACGGTCATGGAACATTGTGATGACAAGAATTATGGAGCATTGTGATGACACGATCATGGAACATTGTGATGACAAGAATTCTGGAGCATTGTGATGACAAGGGCCATGGAGCATTGTGATAACACGGTCATGGAACATTGTGATGACAAGAATTCTGGAGCATTGTGATGACAAGGGCCATGGAGCATTGTGATGACAAGTGTCACAGAGCATTGTAATGAGAGGTTTCATTGTGCACCGTGATGACAAGGGGGATGGAGTATTGTGATGAAACTGGTCCTGGAGCATTGTGATAACAAAAGCCATTGAGCATTGTGATGACAGGCATCATGGAGCATTGTGAAGAAAGGGGTTATGGGGAATTGTAATGACAATAGAGAAATGTGATGAAAATGGTCAGCAAGCAAATTGATTAAAGTGGTCATTTAGAATTGTCATGAAAAACTATATAGAGCATTGTGATGGCAAAGGTCATGGAGAACTGTGATGACCAGTGTCATGTAGCATTGTGATGACACGGTCATGGAACATTGTGATGACAAGAATTATGGAGCATTGTGATGACACGGTCATGGAACATTGTGATGACAAGAATTCTGGAGCATTGTGATGACAAGGGCCATGGAGCATTGTGATGACACGGTCATGGAACATTGTGATGACAAGAATTCTGGAGCATTGTGATGACAACGGCCATGGAGCAATGTGGTGACACGGTCATGGAACATTGTGATGACAAGAATTATGGAGCATTGTGATGACACGGTCATGGAACATTGTGATGACAAGAATTATGGAGCATTGTGATGACACGGTCATGGAACATTGTGATGACAAGAATTCTGGAGCATTGTGATGACAAGGGCCATGGAGCATTGTGATGACACGGTAAAGGAACATTGTGATGACAAGAATTCTGGAGAATTGTGATGACAAGGGCCATGGTGCATTGTGATGACACGGTCATGGAACATTGTGATGACAAGCAATCTGGAGCATTGTGATGAAAAGGGCCATGGAGCATTGTGATGACACGGTCATGGAACATTGTGATGACAAGAATTCTGGAGCATTGTGATGAGAAGGGCCATGGAGAATTGTGATGACATGGTCATGGAACATGGTGATGACAAGAATTCTGGAGCATTGTGATGACAAGGGCCATGGAGCATTGTGATGACAAGTGTCACGGAGCATTGTAATGAGAGGTTTCATTGTGCACCGTGATGACAAGGGGGATGGAGTATTGTGATGAAACTGGTCCTGGAGCATTGTGATAACAAAAGCCATTGAGCATTGTGGTGACAGGCATCATGGAGCATTGTGAAGAAAGGGGTCATGGGGAATTGTAATGACAATAGAGAAATGTGATGAAAATGGTCAGCAAGCAAATTGATTAAAGTGGTCATTTAGAATTGTCATGAAAAACTATATAGAGCATTGTGATGGCAAAGGTCATGGAGAACTGTGATGACCAGTGTCATGTAGCATTGTGATGACACGGTCATGGAACATTGTGATGACAAGAATTATGGAGCATTGTGATGACACGGTCATGGAACATTGTGATGACAAGAATTTTGGAGCATTGTAATGACAAGGGCCATGGAGCATTGTGATGACACGGTCATGGAACATTGTGATGACAAGAATTCTGGAGCATTGTGATGACACGGTCATGGAACATTGTGATGACAAGAATTCTGGAGCATTGTGATGACACGGTCATGGAACATTGTGATGACAAGAATTCTGGAGAATTGTGATGACAAGGGCCATGGAGCATTGTGATGACACGGTCATGGAACATTGTGATGACAAGCAATCTGGAGCATTGTGATGAAAAGGGCCATGGAGCATTGTGATGACACGGTCATGGAACATTGTGATGACAAGAATTCTGGAGCATTGTGATGAGAAGGGCCATGGAGAATTGTGATGACATGGTCATGGAACATGGTGATGACAAGAATTCTGGAGCATTGTGATGACACGGTCATGGAACATTGTGATGACAAGAATTCTGGAGCATGGTGATGACAAAGGCCATGGTGCATTGTGATGACACGGTCATGGAACATTGTGATGACAAGAATTCTGGAGCATTGTGATGACAAGGGCCATGGAGCATTGTGATGACACGGTCATGGAACATTGTGATGACAAGAATTCTGGAGCATGGTGATGACAAAGGCCATGGTGCATTGTGATGACACGGTCATGGAACTTTGTGATGACAAGCAATCTGGAGCATTGTGATGACACGATCATGGAACATTGAGATGACAAGAATTCTGGAGCAATGTGATGACAAGGGCCATGGAGCATTGTGATAATACGGTCATGGAACTTTGTGATGACAAGCAATCTGGAGCATTGTGATGAAAAGGGCCATGGAGCATTGTGATGACACGGTCATGGAACATTGTGATGACAAGAATTCTGGAGCATGGTGATGACAAAGGCCATGGTGCATTGTGATGACACGGTCATGGAACTTTGTGATGACAAGCAATCTGGAGCATTGTGATGACACGATCATGGAACATTGAGATGACAAGAATTCTGGAGCAATGTGATGACAAGGGCCATGGAGCATTGTGATAATACGGTCATGGAACTTTGTGATGACAAGCAATCTGGAGCATTGTGATGAAAAGGGCCATGGAGCATTGTGATGACACGGTCATGGAACATTGTGATGACAAGAATTATGGAGCATTGTGATGACACGGTCACGGAACATTGTGATGACAAGAATTCTGGAGCATTGTGATGAGAAGGGCCATGGAGCATTGTGATGACACGGTCATGGAACATTATGATGACAAGAATTCTGGAGCATTGTGATGACAAGGGCCATGGAGCATTGTGATGACACGGTCATGGAACATTGTGATGACAAGAATTCTGGAGCATGGTGATGACAAAGGCCATGGTGCATTGTGATGACACGGTCATGGAACATTGTGATGACAAGAATTATGGAGCATTGTGATGACACGATCATGGAACATTGAGATGACAAGAATTCTGGAGCAATGTGATGACAAGGGCCATGGAGCATTGTGATAATACGGTCATGGAACTTTGTGATGACAAGCAATCTGGAGCATTGTGATGAAAAGGGCCATGGAGCATTGTGATGACACGGTCATGGAACATTGTGATGACAAGAATTCTGGAGCATGGTGATGACAAAGGCCATGGTGCATTGTGATGACACGGTCATGGAACTTTGTGATGACAAGCAATCTGGAGCATTGTGATGAAAAGGGCCATGGAGCATTGTGATGACACGGTCATGGAACATTGTGATGACAAGAATTCTGGAGCATTGTGATGACAAGGGCCATGGAGCATTGTGATGACACGGTCATGGAACATTGTGATGACAAGAATTCTGGAGCATTGGGATGACAAGGGCCATGGAGCATTGTGGTGACACGGTCATGGAACATTGTGATGACAAGAATTATGGAGCATTGTGATGACACGGTCATGGAACATTGTGATGACAAGAATTATGGAGCATTGTGATGACACGATCATGGAACATTGTGATGACAAGAATTCTGGAGCATTGTGATGACAAGGGCCATGGAGCATTGTGATAACACGGTCATGGAACATTGTGATGACAAGAATTCTGGAGCATTGTGATGACAAGGGCCATGGAGCATTGTGATGACAAGTGTCACAGAGCATTGTAATGAGAGGTTTCATTGTGCACCGTGATGACAAGGGGGATGGAGTATTGTGATGAAACTGGTCCTGGAGCATTGTGATAACAAAAGCCATTGAGCATTGTGATGACAGGCATCATGGAGCATTGTGAAGAAAGGGGTTATGGGGAATTGTAATGACAATAGAGAAATGTGATGAAAATGGTCAGCAAGCAAATTGATTAAAGTGGTCATTTAGAATTGTCATGAAAAACTATATAGAGCATTGTGATGGCAAAGGTCATGGAGAACTGTGATGACCAGTGTCATGTAGCATTGTGATGACACGGTCATGGAACATTGTGATGACAAGAATTATGGAGCATTGTGATGACACGGTCATGGAACATTGTGATGACAAGAATTCTGGAGCATTGTGATGACAAGGGCCATGGAGCATTGTGATGACACGGTCATGGAACATTGTGATGACAAGAATTCTGGAGCATTGTGATGACAACGGCCATGGAGCAATGTGGTGACACGGTCATGGAACATTGTGATGACAAGAATTATGGAGCATTGTGATGACACGGTCATGGAACATTGTGATGACAAGAATTATGGAGCATTGTGATGACACGGTCATGGAACATTGTGATGACAAGAATTCTGGAGCATTGTGATGACAAGGGCCATGGAGCATTGTGATGACACGGTCATGGAACATTGTGATGACAAGAATTATGGAGCATTGTGATGACAAGGGCCATGGAGCATTGTGATGACACGGTCATGGAACATTGTGATGACAAGAATTCTGGAGCATTGTGATGACAAGGGCCATGGAGCATTGTGATGACACGGTAAAGGAACATTGTGATGACAAGAATTCTGGAGCATTGTGATGACAAGGGCCATGGTGCATTGTGATGACACGGTCATGGAACATTGTGATGACAAGAATTCTGGAGCATGGTGATGACAAAGGCCATGGTGCATTGTGATGACACGGTCATGGAATATTGTGATGACAAGAATTATGGAGCATTGTGATGACACGATCATGGAACATTGAGATGACAAGAATTCTGGAGCAATGTGATGACAAGGGCCATGGAGCATTGTGATAATATGGTCATGGAACTTTGTGATGACAAGCAATCTGGAGCATTGTGATGAAAAGGGCCATGGAGCATTGTGATGACACGGTCATGGAACATTGTGATGACAAGAATTCTGGAGCATGGTGATGACAAAGGCCATGGTGCATTGTGATGGCACGGTCATGGAACTTTGTGATGACAAGCAATCTGGAGCATTGTGATGAAAAGGGCCATGGAGCATTGTGATGACACGGTCATGGAACATTGTGATGACAAGAATTCTGGAGCATTGTGATGACAAGGGCCATGGAGCATTGTGATAATACGGTCATGGAACTTTGTGATGACAAGCAATCTGGAGCATTGTGATGAAAAGGGCCATGGAGCATTGTGATGACACGGTCATGGAACATTGTGATGACAAGAATTTTGGAGCATTGTGATGACACGGTCATGGAACATTGTGATGACAAGAATTTTGGAGCATTGTAATGACAAGGGCCATGGAGCATTGTGATGACACGGTCATGGAACATTGTGATGACAAGAATTCTGGAGCATTGTGATGACACGGTCATGGAACATTGTGATGACAAGAATTCTGGAGCATTGTGATGACACGGTCATGGAACATTGTGATGACAAGAATTCTGGAGAATTGTGATGACAAGGGCCATGGAGCATTGTGATGACACGGTCATGGAACATTGTGATGACAAGCAATCTGGAGCATTGTGATGAAAAGGGCCATGGAGCATTGTGATGACACGGTCATGGAACATTGTGATGACAAGAATTCTGGAGCATTGTGATGAGAAGGGCCATGGAGAATTGTGATGACATGGTCATGGAACATGGTGATGACAAGAATTCTGGAGCATTGTGATGACACGGTCATGGAACATTGTGATGACAAGAATTCTGGAGCATGGTGATGACAAAGGCCATGGTGCATTGTGATGACACGGTCATGGAACATTGTGATGACAAGAATTCTGGAGCATTGTGATGACAAGGGCCATGGAGCATTGTGATGACACGGTCATGGAACATTGTGATGACAAGAATTCTGGAGCATGGTGATGACAAAGGCCATGGTGCATTGTGATGACACGGTCATGGAACTTTGTGATGACAAGCAATCTGGAGCATTGTGATGACACGATCATGGAACATTGAGATGACAAGAATTCTGGAGCAATGTGATGACAAGGGCCATGGAGCATTGTGATAATACGGTCATGGAACTTTGTGATGACAAGCAATCTGGAGCATTGTGATGAAAAGGGCCATGGAGCATTGTGATGACACGGTCATGGAACATTGTGATGACAAGAATTCTGGAGCATGGTGATGACAAAGGCCATGGTGCATTGTGATGACACGGTCATGGAACTTTGTGATGACAAGCAATCTGGAGCATTGTGATGACACGATCATGGAACATTGAGATGACAAGAATTCTGGAGCAATGTGATGACAAGGGCCATGGAGCATTGTGATAATACGGTCATGGAACTTTGTGATGACAAGCAATCTGGAGCATTGTGATGAAAAGGGCCATGGAGCATTGTGATGACACGGTCATGGAACATTGTGATGACAAGAATTATGGAGCATTGTGATGACACGGTCACGGAACATTGTGATGACAAGAATTCTGGAGCATTGTGATGAGAAGGGCCATGGAGCATTGTGATGACACGGTCATGGAACATTATGATGACAAGAATTCTGGAGCATTGTGATGACAAGGGCCATGGAGCATTGTGATGACACGGTCATGGAACATTGTGATGACAAGAATTCTGGAGCATGGTGATGACAAAGGCCATGGTGCATTGTGATGACACGGTCATGGAACATTGTGATGACAAGAATTATGGAGCATTGTGATGACACGATCATGGAACATTGAGATGACAAGAATTCTGGAGCAATGTGATGACAAGGGCCATGGAGCATTGTGATAATACGGTCATGGAACTTTGTGATGACAAGCAATCTGGAGCATTGTGATGAAAAGGGCCATGGAGCATTGTGATGACACGGTCATGGAACATTGTGATGACAAGAATTCTGGAGCATGGTGATGACAAAGGCCATGGTGCATTGTGATGACACGGTCATGGAACTTTGTGATGACAAGCAATCTGGAGCATTGTGATGAAAAGGGCCATGGAGCATTGTGATGACACGGTCATGGAACATTGTGATGACAAGAATTCTGGAGCATTGTGATGACAAGGGCCATGGAGCATTGTGATGACACGGTCATGGAACATTGTGATGACAAGAATTCTGGAGCATTGGGATGACAAGGGCCATGGAGCATTGTGGTGACACGGTCATGGAACATTGTGATGACAAGAATTATGGAGCATTGTGATGACACGGTCATGGAACATTGTGATGACAAGAATTATGGAGCATTGTGATGACACGATCATGGAACATTGTGATGACAAGAATTCTGGAGCATTGTGATGACAAGGGCCATGGAGCATTGTGATAACACGGTCATGGAACATTGTGATGACAAGAATTCTGGAGCATTGTGATGACAAGGGCCATGGAGCATTGTGATGACAAGTGTCACAGAGCATTGTAATGAGAGGTTTCATTGTGCACCGTGATGACAAGGGGGATGGAGTATTGTGATGAAACTGGTCCTGGAGCATTGTGATAACAAAAGCCATTGAGCATTGTGATGACAGGCATCATGGAGCATTGTGAAGAAAGGGGTTATGGGGAATTGTAATGACAATAGAGAAATGTGATGAAAATGGTCAGCAAGCAAATTGATTAAAGTGGTCATTTAGAATTGTCATGAAAAACTATATAGAGCATTGTGATGGCAAAGGTCATGGAGAACTGTGATGACCAGTGTCATGTAGCATTGTGATGACACGGTCATGGAACATTGTGATGACAAGAATTATGGAGCATTGTGATGACACGGTCATGGAACATTGTGATGACAAGAATTCTGGAGCATTGTGATGACAAGGGCCATGGAGCATTGTGATGACACGGTCATGGAACATTGTGATGACAAGAATTCTGGAGCATTGTGATGACAACGGCCATGGAGCAATGTGGTGACACGGTCATGGAACATTGTGATGACAAGAATTATGGAGCATTGTGATGACACGGTCATGGAACATTGTGATGACAAGAATTATGGAGCATTGTGATGACACGGTCATGGAACATTGTGATGACAAGAATTCTGGAGCATTGTGATGACAAGGGCCATGGAGCATTGTGATGACACGGTCATGGAACATTGTGATGACAAGAATTATGGAGCATTGTGATGACAAGGGCCATGGAGCATTGTGATGACACGGTCATGGAACATTGTGATGACAAGAATTCTGGAGCATTGTGATGACAAGGGCCATGGAGCATTGTGATGACACGGTAAAGGAACATTGTGATGACAAGAATTCTGGAGCATTGTGATGACAAGGGCCATGGTGCATTGTGATGACACGGTCATGGAACATTGTGATGACAAGAATTCTGGAGCATGGTGATGACAAAGGCCATGGTGCATTGTGATGACACGGTCATGGAATATTGTGATGACAAGAATTATGGAGCATTGTGATGACACGATCATGGAACATTGAGATGACAAGAATTCTGGAGCAATGTGATGACAAGGGCCATGGAGCATTGTGATAATATGGTCATGGAACTTTGTGATGACAAGCAATCTGGAGCATTGTGATGAAAAGGGCCATGGAGCATTGTGATGACACGGTCATGGAACATTGTGATGACAAGAATTCTGGAGCATGGTGATGACAAAGGCCATGGTGCATTGTGATGGCACGGTCATGGAACTTTGTGATGACAAGCAATCTGGAGCATTGTGATGAAAAGGGCCATGGAGCATTGTGATGACACGGTCATGGAACATTGTGATGACAAGAATTCTGGAGCATTGTGATGACAAGGGCCATGGAGCATTGTGATAATACGGTCATGGAACTTTGTGATGACAAGCAATCTGGAGCATTGTGATGAAAAGGGCCATGGAGCATTGTGATGACACGGTCATGGAACATTGTGATGACAAGAATTCTGGAGCATTGTGATGACAAGGGCCATGGAGCATTGTGATAATACGGTCATGGAACTTTGTGATGACAAGCAATCTGGAGCATTGTGATGAAAAGGGCCATGGAGCATTGTGATGACACGGTCATGGAACATTGTGATGACAAGAATTCTGGAGCATTGTCGTGACACGGTCATGGAACATTGTGATGACAAGAATTATGGAGCATTGTGATGACACGGTCATGGAACATTGTGATGACAAGAATTCTGGAGAATTGTGATGACAAGGGCCATGGAGCATTGTGATGACACGGTCATGGAACATTGTGATGACAAGAATTCTGGAGCATTGGGATGACAAGGGCCATGGAGCATTGTGGTGACACGGTCATGGAACATTGTGATGACAAGAATTATGGAGCATTGTGATGACACGGTCATGGAACATTGTGATGACAAGAATTATGGAGCATTGTGATGACACGATCATGGAACATTGTGATGACAAGAATTCTGGAGCATTGTGATGACAAGGGCCATGGAGCATTGTGATAACACGGTCATGGATCATTGTGATGACAAGAATTCTGGAGCATTGTGATGACAAGGGCCATGGAGCATTGTGATGACACGGTCATGGAACATTGTGATGACAAGAATTCTGGAGCATTGTGATGAGAAGGGCCATGGAGAATTGTGATGACATGGTCATGGAACATGGTGATGACAAGAATTCTGGGCCATTGTGATGACACGGTCATGGAACATTGTGATGACAAGAATTCTGGAGCATGGTGATGACAAAGGCCATGGTGCATTGTGATGACACGGTCATGGAACTTTGTGATGAAAAGCAATCTGGAGCATTGTGATGAAAAGGGCCATGGAGCATTGTGATGACACGGTCATGGAACATGGTGATGACAAGAATTCTGGAGCATTGTGATGACAAGGGCCATGGAGCATTGTGATGACAAGTGTCACGGAGCATTGTAATGAGAGGTTTCATTGTGCACCGTGATGACAAGGGGGATGGAGTATTGTGATGAAACTGGTCCTGGAGCATTGTGATAACAAAAGCCATTGAGCATTGTGATGACAGGCATCATGGAGCATTGTGAAGAAAGGGGTCATGGGGAATTGTAATGACAATAGAGAAATGTGATGAAAATGGTCAGCAAGCAAATTGATTAAAGTGGTCATTTAGAATTGTCATGAAAAACTATATAGAGCATTGTGATGGCAAAGGTCATGTAGAACTGTGATGACCAGGGTCATGTAGCATTGTGATGACACGGTCATGGAACATTGTGATGACAAGAATTATGGAGCATTGTGATGACACGGTCATGGAACATTGTGATGACTAGAATTCTGGAGAATTGTGATGACAACGGCCATGGAGCATTGTGATGACACGGTCATGGAACATTGTGATGACAAGAATTCTGGAGCATTGTGATGACAAGGGCCATGGAGCATTGTGATGACACGGTCATGGAACATTGTGATGACAAGAATTCTGGAGCATGGTGATGACAAAGGCCATGGTGCATTGTGATGATACGGTCATGGAACTTTGTGATGACAAGCAATCTGGAGCATTGTGATGAAAAGGGCCATGGAGCATTGTGATGACACGGTCATGGAACATTGTGATGACAAGAATTATGGAGCATTGTGATGACACGGTCATGGAACATTGTGATGACAAGAATTCTGGAGCATTGTGATGACAAGGGCCATGGAGCATTGTGATGACAAGTGTCACGGAGCATTGTAATGAGAGGTTTCATTGTGCACCGTGATGACAAGGGGGATGGAGTATTGTGATGAAACTGGTCCTGGAGCATTTTGATAACAAAAGCCATTGAGCATTGTGATGACAGGCATCATGGAGCATTGTGAAGAAAGGGGTTATGGGGAATTGTAATGACAATAGAGAAATGTGATGAAAATGGTCAGCAAGCAAATTGATTAAAGTGGTCATTTAGAATTGTCATGAAAAACTATATAGAGCATTGTGATGGCAAAGGTCATGGAGAACTGTGATGACCAGTGTCATGTAGCATTGTGATGACACGGTCATGGAACATTGTGATGACAAGAATTCTGGAGCATTGTGATGACAAGGGCCATGGAGCATTGTGATGACACGGTCATGGAACATTGTGATGACAAGAATTCTGGAGCATTGTGATGACAAGGGCCATGGAGCATTGTGGTGACACGGTCATGGAACATTGTGATGACAAGAATTATGGAGCATTGTGATGACACGGTCATGGAACATTGTGATGACAAGAATTATGGAGCATTGTGATGACACGGTCATGGAACATTGTGATGACAAGAATTCTGGAGCATTGTGATGACAAGGTCCATGGAGCATTGTGATGACACGGTCATGGAACATTGTGATGACAAGAATTATGGAGCATTGTGATGACAAGGGCCATGGAGCATTGTGATGACACGGTCATGGAACATTGTGATGACAAGAATTCTGGAGCATTGTGATGACAAGGGCCATGGAGCATTGTGATGACACGGTCTTGGAACATTGTGATGACAAGAATTCTGGAGCATTGTGATGAGAAGGGCCATGGAGAATTGTGATGACATGGTCATGGAACATGGTGATGACAAGAATTCTGGACCATTGTGATGACACGGTCATGGAACATTGTGATGACAAGAATTCTGGAGCATGGTGATGACAAAGGCCATGGTGCATTGTGATGACACGGTCATGGAACTTTGTGATGACAAGCAATCTGGAGCATTGTGATGAGAAGGGCCATGGAGCATTGTGATGACACGGTAATGGAACATTGTGATGACAAGAATTCTGGAGCATTGTGATGACAAGGGCCATGGAGCATTGTGATGACACGGTCATGGAACATGGTGATGACAAGAATTCTGGAGCATTGTGATGACAAGGGCCATGGAGCATTGTGATGACAAGAATTCTGGAGCATGGTGATGACAAAGGCTATGGTGCATTGTGATGACACGGTCATGGAACTTTGTGATGACAAGCAATCTGGAGCATTGTGATGAAAAGGGCCATGGAGCATTGTGATGACACGGTCATGGAACATTGTGATGACAAGAATTCTGGAGCATTGTGATGACAAGGGCCATGGAGCATTGTGATGACACGGTCATGGAACATTGTGATGACAAGAATTATGGAGCATTGTGATGACAAGGGCCATGGAGCATTGTGATGACACGGTCATGGAACATTGTGATGACAAGAATTCTGGAGCATTGTGATGACAAGGGCCATGGAGCATTGTGATGACAAGTGTCACGGAGCATTGTAATGAGAGGTTTCATTGTGCACCGTGATGACAAGGGGGATGGAGTATTGTGATGAAACTGGTCCTGGAGCATTTTGATAACAAAAGCCATTGAGCATTGTGATGACAGGCATCATGGAGCATTGTGAAGAAAGGGGTTATGGGGAATTGTAATGACAATAGAGAAATGTGATGAAAATGGTCAGCAAGCAAATTGATTAAAGTGGTCATTTAGAATTGTCATGAAAAACTATATAGAGCATTGTGATGGCAAAGGTCATGGAGAACTGTGATGACCAGTGTCATGTAGCATTGTGATGACACGGTCATGGAACATTGTGATGACAAGAATTATGGAGCATTGTGATGACACGGTCATGGAACATTGTGATGACAAGAATTCTGGAGCATTGTGATGACAAGGGCCATGGAGCATTGTGATGACACGGTCATGGAACATTGTGATGACAAGAATTCTGGAGCATTGTGATGACAAGGGCCATGGAGCATTGTGGTGACACGGTCATGGAACATTGTGATGACAAGAATTATGGAGCATTGTGATGACACGGTCATGGAACATTGTGATGACAAGAATTATGGAGCATTGTGATGACACGGTCATGGAACATTGTGATGACAAGAATTCTGGAGCATTGTGATGACAAGGTCCATGGAGCATTGTGATGACACGGTCATGGAACATTGTGATGACAAGAATTATGGAGCATTGTGATGACAAGGGCCATGGAGCATTGTGATGACACGGTCATGGAACATTGTGATGACAAGAATTCTGGAGCATTGTGATGACAAGGGCCATGGAGCATTGTGATGACACGGTCTTGGAACATTGTGATGACAAGAATTCTGGAGCATTGTGATGAGAAGGGCCATGGAGAATTGTGATGACATGGTCATGGAACATGGTGATGACAAGAATTCTGGACCATTGTGATGACACGGTCATGGAACATTGTGATGACAAGAATTCTGGAGCATGGTGATGACAAAGGCCATGGTGCATTGTGATGACACGGTCATGGAACTTTGTGATGACAAGCAATCTGGAGCATTGTGATGAGAAGGGCCATGGAGCATTGTGATGACACGGTCATGGAACATTGTGATGACAAGAATTCTGGAGCATTGTGATGACAAGGGCCATGGAGCATTGTGATGACACGGTCATGGAACATGGTGATGACAAGAATTCTGGAGCATTGTGATGACAAGGGCCATGGAGCATTGTGATGACAAGAATTCTGGAGCATGGTGATGACAAAGGCTATGGTGCATTGTGATGACACGGTCATGGAACTTTGTGATGACAAGCAATCTGGAGCATTGTGATGAAAAGGGCCATGGAGCATTGTGATGACACGGTCATGGAACATTGTGATGACAAGAATTCTGGAGCATTGTGATGACAAGGGCCATGGAGCATTGTGATGACACGGTCATGGAACATTGTGATGACAAGAATTATGGAGCATTGTGATGACAAGGGCCATGGAGCATTGTGATGACACGGTCATGGAACATTGTGATGACAAGAATTCTGGAGCATTGTGATGACAAGGGCCATGGAGCATTGTGATGACACGGTAAAGGAACATTGTGATGACAAGAATTCTGGAGAATTGTGATGACAAGGGCCATGGTGCATTGTGATGACACGGTCATGGAACATTGTGATGACAAGCAATCTGGAGCATTGTGATGAAAAGGGCCATGGAGCATTGTGATGACACGGTCATGGAACATTGTGATGACAAGAATTCTGGAGCATTGTGATGCGAAGGGCCATGGAGAATTGTGATGACATGGTCATGGAACATGGTGATGACAAGAATTCTGGAGCATTGTGATGACAAGGGCCATGGAGCATTGTGATGACAAGTGTCACGGAGCATTGTAATGAGAGGTTTCATTGTGCACCGTGATGACAAGGGGGATGGAGTATTGTGATGAAACTGGTCCTGGAGCATTGTGATAACAAAAGCCATTGAGCATTGTGATGACAGGCATCATGGAGCATTGTGAAGAAAGGGGTCATGGGGAATTGTAATGACAATAGAGAAATGTGATGAAAATGGTCAGCAAGCAAATTGATTAAAGTGGTCATTTAGAATTGTCATGAAAAACTATATAGAGCATTGTGATGGCAAAGGTCATGTAGAACTGTGATGACCAGGGTCATGTAGCATTGTGATGACACGGTCATGGAACATTGTGATGACAAGAATTATGGAGCATTGTGATGACACGGTCATGGAACATTGTGATGACTAGAATTCTGGAGAATTGTGATGACAACGGCCATGGAGCATTGTGATGACACGGTCATGGAACATTGTGATGACAAGAATTCTGGAGCATTGTGATGACAAGGGCCATGGAGCATTGTGATGACACGGTCATGGAACATTGTGATGACAAGAATTCTGGAGCATGGTGATGACAAAGGCCATGGTGCATTGTGATGATACGGTCATGGAACTTTGTGATGACAAGCAATCTGGAGCATTGTGATGAAAAGGGCCATGGAGCATTGTGATGACACGGTCATGGAACATTGTGATGACAAGAATTATGGAGCATTGTGATGACACGGTCATGGAACATTGTGATGACAAGAATTCTGGAGCATTGTGATGACAAGGGCCATGGAGCATTGTGATGACAAGTGTCACGGAGCATTGTAATGAGAGGTTTCATTGTGCACCGTGATGACAAGGGGGATGGAGTATTGTGATGAAACTGGTCCTGGAGCATTTTGATAACAAAAGCCATTGAGCATTGTGATGACAGGCATCATGGAGCATTGTGAAGAAAGGGGTTATGGGGAATTGTAATGACAATAGAGAAATGTGATGAAAATGGTCAGCAAGCAAATTGATTAAAGTGGTCATTTAGAATTGTCATGAAAAACTATATAGAGCATTGTGATGGCAAAGGTCATGGAGAACTGTGATGACCAGTGTCATGTAGCATTGTGATGACACGATCATGGAACATTGTGATGACAAGAATTATGGAGCATTGTGATGACACGGTCATGGAACATTGTGATGACAAGAATTCTGGAGCATTGTGATGACAAGGGCCATGGAGCATTGTGATGACACGGTCATGGAACATGGTGATGACAAGAATTCTGGAGCATTGTGATGACAAGGGCCATGGAGCATTGTGATGACAAGAATTCTGGAGCATGGTGATGACAAAGGCCATGGTGCATTGTGATGACACGGTCATGGAACTTTGTGATGACAAGCAATCTGGAGCATTGTGATGAGAAGGGCCATGGAGCATTGTGATGACACGGTAATGGAACATTGTGATGACAAGAATTCTGGAGCATTGTGATGACAAGGGCCATGGAGCATTGTGATGACACGGTCATGGAACATGGTGATGACAAGAATTCTGGAGCATTGTGATGACAAGGGCCATGGAGCATTGTGATGACAAGAATTCTGGAGCATGGTGATGACAAAGGCCATGGTGCATTGTGATGACACGGTCATGGAACTTTGTGATGACAAGCAATCTGGAGCACTGTGATGAAAAGGGCCATGGAGCATTGTGATGACACGGTCATGGAACATTGTGATGACAAGAATTCTGGAGCATTGTGATGACAAGGGCCATGGAGCATTGTGATGACACGGTCATGGAACATTGTGATGACAAGAATTATGGAGCATTGTGATGACAAGGGCCATGGAGCATTGTGATGACACGGTCATGGAACATTGTGATGACAAGAATTCTGGAGCATTGTGATGACAAGGGCCATGGAGCATTGTGATGACACGGTAAAGGAACATTGTGATGACAAGAATTCTGGAGAATTGTGATGACAAGGGCCATGGTGCATTGTGATGACACGGTCATGGAACATTGTGATGACAAGCAATCTGGAGCATTGTGATGAAAAGGGCCATGGAGCATTGTGATGACACGGTCATGGAACATTGTGATGACAAGAATTCTGGAGCATTGTGATGCGAAGGGCCATGGAGAATTGTGATGACATGGTCATGGAACATGGTGATGACAAGAATTCTGGAGCATTGTGATGACAAGGGCCATGGAGCATTGTGATGACAAGTGTCACGGAGCATTGTAATGAGAGGTTTCATTGTGCACCGTGATGACAAGGGGGATGGAGTATTGTGATGAAACTGGTCCTGGAGCATTGTGATAACAAAAGCCATTGAGCATTGTGATGACAGGCATCATGGAGCATTGTGAAGAAAGGGGTCATGGGGAATTGTAATGACAATAGAGAAATGTGATGAAAATGGTCAGCAAGCAAATTGATTAAAGTGGTCATTTAGAATTGTCATGAAAAACTATATAGAGCATTGTGATGGCAAAGGTCATGTAGAACTGTGATGACCAGGGTCATGTAGCATTGTGATGACACGGTCATGGAACATTGTGATGACAAGAATTATGGAGCATTGTGATGACACGGTCATGGAACATTGTGATGACTAGAATTCTGGAGAATTGTGATGACAACGGCCATGGAGCATTGTGATGACACGGTCATGGAACATTGTGATGACAAGAATTCTGGAGCATTGTGATGACAAGGGCCATGGAGCATTGTGATGACACGGTCATGGAACATTGTGATGACAAGAATTCTGGAGCATGGTGATGACAAAGGCCATGGTGCATTGTGATGATACGGTCATGGAACTTTGTGATGACAAGCAATCTGGAGCATTGTGATGAAAAGGGCCATGGAGCATTGTGATGACACGGTCATGGAACATTGTGATGACAAGAATTATGGAGCATTGTGATGACACGGTCATGGAACATTGTGATGACAAGAATTCTGGAGCATTGTGATGACAAGGGCCATGGAGCATTGTGATGACAAGTGTCACGGAGCATTGTAATGAGAGGTTTCATTGTGCACCGTGATGACAAGGGGGATGGAGTATTGTGATGAAACTGGTCCTGGAGCATTTTGATAACAAAAGCCATTGAGCATTGTGATGACAGGCATCATGGAGCATTGTGAAGAAAGGGGTTATGGGGAATTGTAATGACAATAGAGAAATGTGATGAAAATGGTCAGCAAGCAAATTGATTAAAGTGGTCATTTAGAATTGTCATGAAAAACTATATAGAGCATTGTGATGGCAAAGGTCATGGAGAACTGTGATGACCAGTGTCATGTAGCATTGTGATGACACGGTCATGGAACATTGTGATGACAAGAATTCTGGAGCATTGTGATGACAAGGGCCATGGAGCATTGTGATGACACGGTCATGGAACATTGTGATGACAAGAATTCTGGAGCATTGTGATGACAAGGGCCATGGAGCATTGTGGTGACACGGTCATGGAACATTGTGATGACAAGAATTATGGAGCATTGTGATGACACGGTCATGGAACATTGTGATGACAAGAATTATGGAGCATTGTGATGACACGGTCATGGAACATTGTGATGACAAGAATTCTGGAGCATTGTGATGACAAGGTCCATGGAGCATTGTGATGACACGGTCATGGAACATTGTGATGACAAGAATTATGGAGCATTGTGATGACAAGGGCCATGGAGCATTGTGATGACACGGTCATGGAACATTGTGATGACAAGAATTCTGGAGCATTGTGATGACAAGGGCCATGGAGCATTGTGATGACACGGTCTTGGAACATTGTGATGACAAGAATTCTGGAGCATTGTGATGAGAAGGGCCATGGAGAATTGTGATGACATGGTCATGGAACATGGTGATGACAAGAATTCTGGACCATTGTGATGACACGGTCATGGAACATTGTGATGACAAGAATTCTGGAGCATGGTGATGACAAAGGCCATGGTGCATTGTGATGACACGGTCATGGAACTTTGTGATGACAAGCAATCTGGAGCATTGTGATGAGAAGGGCCATGGAGCATTGTGATGACACGGTAATGGAACATTGTGATGACAAGAATTCTGGAGCATTGTGATGACAAGGGCCATGGAGCATTGTGATGACACGGTCATGGAACATGGTGATGACAAGAATTCTGGAGCATTGTGATGACAAGGGCCATGGAGCATTGTGATGACAAGAATTCTGGAGCATGGTGATGACAAAGGCTATGGTGCATTGTGATGACACGGTCATGGAACTTTGTGATGACAAGCAATCTGGAGCATTGTGATGAAAAGGGCCATGGAGCATTGTGATGACACGGTCATGGAACATTGTGATGACAAGAATTCTGGAGCATTGTGATGACAAGGGCCATGGAGCATTGTGATGACACGGTCATGGAACATTGTGATGACAAGAATTATGGAGCATTGTGATGACAAGGGCCATGGAGCATTGTGATGACACGGTCATGGAACATTGTGATGACAAGAATTCTGGAGCATTGTGATGACAAGGGCCATGGAGCATTGTGATGACAAGTGTCACGGAGCATTGTAATGAGAGGTTTCATTGTGCACCGTGATGACAAGGGGGATGGAGTATTGTGATGAAACTGGTCCTGGAGCATTTTGATAACAAAAGCCATTGAGCATTGTGATGACAGGCATCATGGAGCATTGTGAAGAAAGGGGTTATGGGGAATTGTAATGACAATAGAGAAATGTGATGAAAATGGTCAGCAAGCAAATTGATTAAAGTGGTCATTTAGAATTGTCATGAAAAACTATATAGAGCATTGTGATGGCAAAGGTCATGGAGAACTGTGATGACCAGTGTCATGTAGCATTGTGATGACACGGTCATGGAACATTGTGATGACAAGAATTATGGAGCATTGTGATGACACGGTCATGGAACATTGTGATGACAAGAATTCTGGAGCATTGTGATGACAAGGGCCATGGAGCATTGTGATGACACGGTCATGGAACATTGTGATGACAAGAATTCTGGAGCATTGTGATGACAAGGGCCATGGAGCATTGTGGTGACACGGTCATGGAACATTGTGATGACAAGAATTATGGAGCATTGTGATGACACGGTCATGGAACATTGTGATGACAAGAATTATGGAGCATTGTGATGACACGGTCATGGAACATTGTGATGACAAGAATTCTGGAGCATTGTGATGACAAGGTCCATGGAGCATTGTGATGACACGGTCATGGAACATTGTGATGACAAGAATTATGGAGCATTGTGATGACAAGGGCCATGGAGCATTGTGATGACACGGTCATGGAACATTGTGATGACAAGAATTCTGGAGCATTGTGATGACAAGGGCCATGGAGCATTGTGATGACACGGTCTTGGAACATTGTGATGACAAGAATTCTGGAGCATTGTGATGAGAAGGGCCATGGAGAATTGTGATGACATGGTCATGGAACATGGTGATGACAAGAATTCTGGACCATTGTGATGACACGGTCATGGAACATTGTGATGACAAGAATTCTGGAGCATGGTGATGACAAAGGCCATGGTGCATTGTGATGACACGGTCATGGAACTTTGTGATGACAAGCAATCTGGAGCATTGTGATGAGAAGGGCCATGGAGCATTGTGATGACACGGTCATGGAACATTGTGATGACAAGAATTCTGGAGCATTGTGATGACAAGGGCCATGGAGCATTGTGATGACACGGTCATGGAACATGGTGATGACAAGAATTCTGGAGCATTGTGATGACAAGGGCCATGGAGCATTGTGATGACAAGAATTCTGGAGCATGGTGATGACAAAGGCTATGGTGCATTGTGATGACACGGTCATGGAACTTTGTGATGACAAGCAATCTGGAGCATTGTGATGAAAAGGGCCATGGAGCATTGTGATGACACGGTCATGGAACATTGTGATGACAAGAATTCTGGAGCATTGTGATGACAAAGGCCATGGAGCATTGTGATGACACGGTCATGGAACATTGTGATGACAAGAATTATGGAGCATTGTGATGACAAGGGCCATGGAGCATTGTGATGACACGGTCATGGAACATTGTGATGACAAGAATTCTGGAGCATTGTGATGACAAGGGCCATGGAGCATTGTGATGACACGGTAAAGGAACATTGTGATGACAAGAATTCTGGAGAATTGTGATGACAAGGGCCATGGTGCATTGTGATGACACGGTCATGGAACATTGTGATGACAAGCAATCTTGAGCATTGTGATGAAAAGGGCCATGGAGCATTGTGATGACACGGTCATGGAACATTGTGATGACAAGAATTCTGGAGCATTGTGATGCGAAGGGCCATGGAGAATTGTGATGACATGGTCATGGAACATGGTGATGACAAGAATTCTGGAGCATTGTGATGACAAGGGCCATGGAGCATTGTGATGACAAGTGTCACGGAGCATTGTAATGAGAGGTTTCATTGTGCACCGTGATGACAAGGGGGATGGAGTATTGTGATGAAACTGGTCCTGGAGCATTGTGATAACAAAAGCCATTGAGCATTGTGATGACAGGCATCATGGAGCATTGTGAAGAAAGGGGTCATGGGGAATTGTAATGACAATAGAGAAATGTGATGAAAATGGTCAGCAAGCAAATTGATTAAAGTGGTCATTTAGAATTGTCATGAAAAACTATATAGAGCATTGTGATGGCAAAGGTCATGTAGAACTGTGATGACCAGGGTCATGTAGCATTGTGATGACACGGTCATGGAACATTGTGATGACAAGAATTATGGAGCATTGTGATGACACGGTCATGGAACATTGTGATGACTAGAATTCTGGAGAATTGTGATGACAACGGCCATGGAGCATTGTGATGACACGGTCATGGAACATTGTGATGACAAGAATTCTGGAGCATTGTGATGACAAGGGCCATGGAGCATTGTGATGACACGGTCATGGAACATTGTGATGACAAGAATTCTGGAGCATGGTGATGACAAAGGCCATGGTGCATTGTGATGATACGGTCATGGAACTTTGTGATGACAAGCAATCTGGAGCATTGTGATGAAAAGGGCCATGGAGCATTGTGATGACACGGTCATGGAACATTGTGATGACAAGAATTATGGAGCATTGTGATGACACGGTCATGGAACATTGTGATGACAAGAATTCTGGAGCATTGTGATGACAAGGGCCATGGAGCATTGTGATGACAAGTGTGACGGAGCATTGTAATGAGAGGTTTCATTGTGCACCGTGATGACAAGGGGGATGGAGTATTGTGATGAAACTGGTCCTGGAGCATTTTGATAACAAAAGCCATTGAGCATTGTGATGACAGGCATCATGGAGCATTGTGAAGAAAGGGGTTATGGGGAATTGTAATGACAATAGAGAAATGTGATGAAAATGGTCAGCAAGCAAATTGATTAAAGTGGTCATTTAGAATTGTCATGAAAAACTATATAGAGCATTGTGATGGCAAAGGTCATGGAGAACTGTGATGACCAGTGTCATGTAGCATTGTGATGACACGATCATGGAACATTGTGATGACAAGAATTATGGAGCATTGTGATGACACGGTCATGGAACATTGTGATGACAAGAATTCTGGAGCATTGTGATGACAAGGGCCATGGAGCATTGTGATGACACGGTCATGGAACATGGTGATGACAAGAATTCTGGAGCATTGTGATGACAAGGGCCATGGAGCATTGTGATGACAAGAATTCTGGAGCATGGTGATGACAAAGGCCATGGTGCATTGTGATGACACGGTCATGGAACTTTGTGATGACAAGCAATCTGGAGCATTGTGATGAGAAGGGCCATGGAGCATTGTGATGACACGGTAATGGAACATTGTGATGACAAGAATTCTGGAGCATTGTGATGACAAGGGCCATGGAGCATTGTGATGACACGGTCATGGAACATGGTGATGACAAGAATTCTGGAGCATTGTGATGACAAGGGCCATGGAGCATTGTGATGACAAGAATTCTGGAGCATGGTGATGACAAAGGCCATGGTGCATTGTGATGACACGGTCATGGAACTTTGTGATGACAAGCAATCTGGAGCACTGTGATGAAAAGGGCCATGGAGCATTGTGATGACACGGTCATGGAACATTGTGATGACAAGAATTCTGGAGCATTGTGATGACAAGGGCCATGGAGCATTGTGATGACACGGTCATGGAACATTGTGATGACAAGAATTATGGAGCATTGTGATGACAAGGGCCATGGAGCATTGTGATGACACGGTCATGGAACATTGTGATGACAAGAATTCTGGAGCATTGTGATGACAAGGGCCATGGAGCATTGTGATGACACGGTAAAGGAACATTGTGATGACAAGAATTCTGGAGAATTGTGATGACAAGGGCCATGGTGCATTGTGATGACACGGTCATGGAACATTGTGATGACAAGCAATCTGGAGCATTGTGATGAAAAGGGCCATGGAGCATTGTGATGACACGGTCATGGAACATTGTGATGACAAGAATTCTGGAGCATTGTGATGCGAAGGGCCATGGAGAATTGTGATGACATGGTCATGGAACATGGTGATGACAAGAATTCTGGAGCATTGTGATGACAAGGGCCATGGAGCATTGTGATGACAAGTGTCACGGAGCATTGTAATGAGAGGTTTCATTGTGCACCGTGATGACAAGGGGGATGGAGTATTGTGATGAAACTGGTCCTGGAGCATTGTGATAACAAAAGCCATTGAGCATTGTGATGACAGGCATCATGGAGCATTGTGAAGAAAGGGGTCATGGGGAATTGTAATGACAATAGAGAAATGTGATGAAAATGGTCAGCAAGCAAATTGATTAAAGTGGTCATTTAGAATTGTCATGAAAAACTATATAGAGCATTGTGATGGCAAAGGTCATGTAGAACTGTGATGACCAGGGTCATGTAGCATTGTGATGACACGGTCATGGAACATTGTGATGACAAGAATTATGGAGCATTGTGATGACACGGTCATGGAACATTGTGATGACTAGAATTCTGGAGAATTGTGATGACAACGGCCATGGAGCATTGTGATGACACGGTCATGGAACATTGTGATGACAAGAATTCTGGAGCATTGTGATGACAAGGGCCATGGAGCATTGTGATGACACGGTCATGGAACATTGTGATGACAAGAATTCTGGAGCATGGTGATGACAAAGGCCATGGTGCATTGTGATGATACGGTCATGGAACTTTGTGATGACAAGCAATCTGGAGCATTGTGATGAAAAGGGCCATGGAGCATTGTGATGACACGGTCATGGAACATTGTGATGACAAGAATTATGGAGCATTGTGATGACACGGTCATGGAACATTGTGATGACAAGAATTCTGGAGCATTGTGATGACAAGGGCCATGGAGCATTGTGATGACAAGTGTCACGGAGCATTTTAATGAGAGGTTTCATTGTGCACCGTGATGACAAGGGGGATGGAGTATTGTGATGAAACTGGTCCTGGAGCATTTTGATAACAAAAGCCATTGAGCATTGTGATGACAGGCATCATGGAGCATTGTGAAGAAAGGGGTTATGGGGAATTGTAATGACAATAGAGAAATGTGATGAAAATGGTCAGCAAGCAAATTGATTAAAGTGGTCATTTAGAATTGTCATGAAAAACTATATAGAGCATTGTGATGGCAAAGGTCATGGAGAACTGTGATGACCAGTGTCATGTAGCATTGTGATGACACGGTCATGGAACATTGTGATGACAAGAATTATGGAGCATTGTGATGACACGGTCATGGAACATTGTGATGACAAGAATTCTGGAGCATTGTGATGACAAGGGCCATGGAGCATTGTGGTGACACGGTCATGGAACATTGTGATGACAAGAATTACGGAGCATTGTGATGACACGGTCATGGAACATTGTGATGACAAGAATTATGGAGCATTGTGATGACACGGTCATGGAACATTGTGATGACAAGAATTCTGGAGCATTGTGATGACAAGGTCCATGGAGCATTGTGATGACACGGTCATGGAACATTGTGATGACAAGAATTATGGAGCATTGTGATGACAAGGGCCATGGAGCATTGTGATGACACGGTCATGGAACATTGTGATGTCAAGAATTCTGGAGCATTGTGATGACAAGGGCCATGGAGCATTGTGATGACAAGAATTCTGGAGCATGGTGATGACAAAGGCCATGGTGCATTGTGATGACACGGTCATGGAACTTTGTGATGACAAGCAATCTGGAGCATTGTGATGAGAAGGGCCATGGAGCATTGTGATGACACGGTAATGGAACATTGTGATGACAAGAATTCTGGAGCATTGTGATGACAAGGGCCATGGAGCATTGTGATGACACGGTCATGGAACATGGTGATGACAAGAATTCTGGAGCATTGTGATGACAAGGGCCATGGAGCATTGTGATGACAAGAATTCTGGAGCATGGTGATGACAAAGGCCATGGTGCATTGTGATGACACGGTCATGGAACTTTGTGATGACAAGCAATCTGGAGCATTGTGATGAAAAGGGCCATGGAGCATTGTGATGACACGGTCAAGGAACATTGTGATGACAAGAATTCTGGAGCATTGTGATGACAAGGGCCATGGAGCATTGTGATGACACGGTCATGGAACATTGTGATGACAAGAATTATGGAGCATTGTGATGACAAGGGCCATGGAGCATTGTGATGACACGGTCATGGAACATTGTGATGACAAGAATTCTGGAGCATTGTGATGACAAGGGCCATGGAGCATTGTGATGACACGGTAAAGGAACATTGTGATGACAAGAATTCTGGAGAATTGTGATGACAAGGGCCATGGTGCATTGTGATGACACGGTCATGGAACATTGTGATGACAAGCAATCTGGAGCATTGTGATGAAAAGGGCCATGGAGCATTGTGATGACACGGTCATGGAACATTGTGATGACAAGAATTCTGGAGCATTGTGATGCGAAGGGCCATGGAGAATTGTGATGACATGGTCATGGAACATGGTGATGACAAGAATTCTGGAGCATTGTGATGACAAGGGCCATGGAGCATTGTGATGACAAGTGTCACGGAGCATTGTAATGAGAGGTTTCATTGTGCACCGTGATGACAAGGGGGATGGAGTATTGTGATGAAACTGGTCCTGGAGCATTGTGATAACAAAAGCCATTGAGCATTGTGATGACAGGCATCATGGAGCATTGTGAAGAAAGGGGTCATGGGGAATTGTAATGACAATAGAGAAATGTGATGAAAATGGTCAGCAAGCAAATTGATTAAAGTGGTCATTTAGAATTGTCATGAAAAACTATATAGAGCATTGTGATGGCAAAGGTCATGTAGAACTGTGATGACCAGGGTCATGTAGCATTGTGATGACACGGTCATGGAACATTGTGATGACAAGAATTATGGAGCATTGTGATGACACGGTCATGGAACATTGTGATGACTAGAATTCTGGAGAATTGTGATGACAACGGCCATGGAGCATTGTGATGACACGGTCATGGAACATTGTGATGACAAGAATTCTGGAGCATTGTGATGACAAGGGCCATGGAGCATTGTGATGACACGGTCATGGAACATTGTGATGACAAGAATTCTGGAGCATGGTGATGACAAAGGCCATGGTGCATTGTGATGATACGGTCATGGAACTTTGTGATGACAAGCAATCTGGAGCATTGTGATGAAAAGGGCCATGGAGCATTGTGATGACACGGTCATGGAACATTGTGATGACAAGAATTATGGAGCATTGTGATGACACGGTCATGGAACATTGTGATGACAAGAATTCTGGAGCATTGTGATGACAAGGGCCATGGAGCATTGTGATGACAAGTGTCACGGAGCATTGTAATGAGAGGTTTCATTGTGCACCGTGATGACAAGGGGGATGGAGTATTGTGATGAAACTGGTCCTGGAGCATTTTGATAACAAAAGCCATTGAGCATTGTGATGACAGGCATCATGGAGCATTGTGAAGAAAGGGGTTATGGGGAATTGTAATGACAATAGAGAAATGTGATGAAAATGGTCAGCAAGCAAATTGATTAAAGTGGTCATTTAGAATTGTCATGAAAAACTATATAGAGCATTGTGATGGCAAAGGTCATGGAGAACTGTGATGACCAGTGTCATGTAGCATTGTGATGACACGGTCATGGAACATTGTGATGACAAGAATTATGGAGCATTGTGATGACACGGTCATGGAACATTGTGATGACAAGAATTCTGGAGCATTGTGATGACAAGGGCCATGGAGCATTGTGATGACACGGTCATGGAACATGGTGATGACAAGAATTCTGGAGCATTGTGATGACAAGGGCCATGGAGCATTGTGATGACAAGAATTCTGGAGCATGGTGATGACAAAGGCCATGGTGCATTGTGATGACACGGTCATGGAACTTTGTGATGACAAGCAATCTGGAGCATTGTGATGAGAAGGGCCATGGAGCATTGTGATGACACGGTAATGGAACATTGTGATGACAAGAATTCTGGAGCATTGTGATGACAAGGGCCATGGAGCATTGTGATGACACGGTCATGGAACATGGTGATGACAAGAATTCTGGAGCATTGTGATGACAAGGGCCATGGAGCATTGTGATGACAAGAATTCTGGAGCATGGTGATGACAAAGGCCATGGTGCATTGTGATGACACGGTCATGGAACTTTGTGATGACAAGCAATCTGGAGCATTGTGATGAAAAGGGCCATGGAGCATTGTGATGACACGGTCATGGAACATTGTGATGACAAGAATTCTGGAGCATTGTGATGACAAGGGCCATGGAGCATTGTGATGACACGGTCATGGAACATTGTGATGACAAGAATTATGGAGCATTGTGATGACAAGGGCCATGGAGCATTGTGATGACACGGTCATGGAACATTGTGATGACAAGAATTCTGGAGCATTGTGATGACAAGGGCCATGGAGCATTGTGATGACACGGTAAAGGAACATTGTGATGACAAGAATTCTGGAGAATTGTGATGACAAGGGCCATGGTGCATTGTGATGACACGGTCATGGAACATTGTGATGACAAGCAATCTGGAGCATTGTGATGAAAAGGGCCATGGAGCATTGTGATGACACGGTCATGGAACATTGTGATGACAAGAATTCTGGAGCATTGTGATGCGAAGGGCCATGGAGAATTGTGATGACATGGTCATGGAACATGGTGATGACAAGAATTCTGGAGCATTGTGATGACAAGTGTCACGGAGCATTGTAATGAGAGGTTTCATTGTGCACCGTGATGACAAGGGGGATGGAGTATTGTGATGAAACTGGTCCTGGAGCATTGTGATAACAAAAGCCATTGAGCATTGTGATGACAGGCATCATGGAGCATTGTGAAGAAAGGGGTCATGGGGAATTGTAATGACAATAGAGAAATGTGATGAAAATGGTCAGCAAGCAAATTGATTAAAGTGGTCATTTAGAATTGTCATGAAAAACTATATAGAGCATTGTGATGGCAAAGGTCATGTAGAACTGTGATGACCAGGGTCATGTAGCATTGTGATGACACGGTCATGGAACATTGTGATGACACGGTCATGGAACATTGTGATGACAAGAATTCTGGAGCATTGTGATGACAAGGGCCATGGAGCATTGTGATGACACGGTCATGGAACATTGTGATGACAAGAATTCTGGAGCATGGTGATGACAAAGGCCATGGTGCATTGTGATGATACGGTCATGGAACTTTGTGATGACAAGCAATCTGGAGCATTGTGATGAAAAGGGCCATGGAGCATTGTGATGACACGGTCATGGAACATTGTGATGACAAGAATTATGGAGCATTGTGATGACACGGTCATGGAACATTGTGATGACAAGAATTCTGGAGCATTGTGATGACAAGGGCCATGGAGCATTGTGATGACAAGTGTCACGGAGCATTGTAATGAGAGGTTTCATTGTGCACCGTGATGACAAGGGGGATGGAGTATTGTGATGAAACTGGTCCTGGAGCATTTTGATAACAAAAGCCATTGAGCATTGTGATGACAGGCATCATGGAGCATTGTGAAGAAAGGGGTTATGGGGAATTGTAATGACAATAGAGAAATGTGATGAAAATGGTCAGCAAGCAAATTGATTAAAGTGGTCATTTAGAATTGTCATGAAAAATTATATAGAGCATTGTGATGGCAAAGGTCATGGAGAACTGTGATGACCAGTGTCATGTAGCATTGTGATGACACGGTCATGGAACATTGTGATGACAAGAATTATGGAGCATTGTGATGACACGGTCATGGAACATTGTGATGACAAGAATTCTGGAGCATTGTGATGACAAGGGCCATGGAGCATTGTGGTGACACGGTCATGGAACATTGTGATGACAAGAATTATGGAGCATTGTGATGACACGGTCATGGAACATTGTGATGACAAGAATTATGGAGCATTGTGATGACACGGTCATGGAACATTGTGATGACAAGAATTCTGGAGCATTGTGATGACAAGGTCCATGGAGCATTGTGATGACACGGTCATGGAACATTGTGATGACAAGAATTATGGAGCATTGTGATGACAAGGGCCATGGAGCATTGTGATGACACGGTCATGGAACATTGTGATGACAAGAATTCTGGAGCATTGTGATGACAAGGGCCATGGAGCATTGTGATGACACGGTAAAGGAACATTGTGATGACAAGAATTCTGGAGAATTGTGATGACAAGGGCCATGGTGCATTGTGATGACACGGTCATGGAACATTGTGATGACAAGCAATCTGGAGCATTGTGATGAAAAGGGCCATGGAGCATTGTGATGATACGGTCATGGAACATTGTGAAGACAAGAATTCTGGAGCATTGTGATGAGAAGGGCCATGGAGAATTGTGATGACATGGTCATGGAACATGGTGATGACAAGAATTCTGGACCATTGTGATGACACGGTCATGGAACATTGTGATGACAAGAATTCTGGAGCATGGTGATGACAAAGGCCATGGTGCATTGTGATGACACGGTCATGGAACTTTGTGATGACAAGCAATCTGGAGCATTGTGATGAAAAGGGCCATGGAGCATTGTGATGACACGGTCATGGAACATTGTGATGACAAGAATTCTGGAGCATTGTGATGACAAGGGCCATGGAGCATTGTGATGACACGGTCATGGAACATGGTGATGACTAGAATTCTGGAGAATTGTGATGACAACGGCCATGGAGCATTGTGATGACACGGTCATGGAACATTGTGATGACAAGAATTCTGGAGCATTGTGATGACAAGGGCCATGGAGCATTGTGATGACACGGTCATGGAACATTGTGATGACAAGAATTCTGGAGCATGGTGATGACAAAGGCCATGGTGCATTGTGATGATATGGTCATGGAACTTTGTGATGACAAGCAATCTGGAGCATTGTGATGAAAAGGGCCATGGAGCATTGTGATGACACGGTCATGGAACATTGTGATGACAAGAATTATGGAGCATTGTGATGACACGGTCATGGAACATTGTGATGACAAGAATTCTGGAGCATTGTGATGACAAGGGCCATGGAGGATTGTGATGACAAGTGTCATGGAGCATTGTAATGAGAGGTTTCATTGTGCACCGTGATGACAAGGGGGATGGAGTATTGTGATGAAACTGGTCCTGGAGCATTTTGATAACAAAAGCCATTGAGCATTGTGATGACAGGCATCATGGAGCATTGTGAAGAAAGGGGTTATGGGGAATTGTAATGACAATAGAGAAATGTGATGAAAATGGTCAGCAAGCAAATTGATTAAAGTGGTCATTTAGAATTGTCATGAAAAACTATATAGAGCATTGTGATGGCAAAGGTCATGGAGAACTGTGATGACCAGTGTCATGTAGCATTGTGATGACACGGTCATGGAACATTGTGATGACAAGAATTATGGAGCATTGTGATGACACGGTCATGGAACATTGTGATGACAAGAATTATGGAGCATTGTGATGACAAGGGCCATGGAGCATTGTGATGACACGGTCATGGAACATTGTGATGACAAGAATTCTGGAGCATTGTGATGACAAGGGCCATGGAGCATTGTGGTGACACGGTCATGGAACATTGTGATGACAAGAATTATGGAGCATTGTGATGACACGGTCATGGAACATTGTGATGACAAGAATTATGGAGCATTGTGATGACACGGTCATGGAACATTGTGATGACAAGAATTCTGGAGCATTGTGATGACAAGGTCCATGGAGCATTGTGATGACACGGTCATGGAACATTGTGATGACAAGAATTATGGAGCATTGTGATGACAAGGGCCATGGAGCACTGTGATGACACGGTCATGGAACATTGTGATGACAAGAATTCTGGAGCATTGTGATGAAAAGGGCCATGGAGCATTGTGATGACACGGTCTTGGAACATTGTGATGACAAGAATTCTGGAGCATTGTGATGAGAAGGGCCATGGAGAATTGTGATGACATGGTCATGGAACATGGTGATGACAAGAATTCTGGACCATTGTGATGACACGGTCATGGAACATTGTGATGACAAGAATTCTGGAGCATGGTGATGACAAAGGCCATGGTGCATTGTGATGACACGGTCATGGAACTTTGTGATGACAAGCAATCTGGAGCATTGTGATGAGAAGGGCCATGGAGCATTGTGATGACACGGTAATGGAACATTGTGATGACAAGAATTCTGGAGCATTGTGATGACAAGGGCCATGGAGCATTGTGATGACACGGTCATGGAACATGGTGATGACAAGAATTCTGGAGCATTGTGATGACAAGGGCCATGGAGCATTGTGATGACAAGAATTCTGGAGCATGGTGATGACAAAGGCTATGGTGCATTGTGATGACACGGTCATGGAACTTTGTGATGACAAGCAATCTGGAGCATTGTGATGAAAAGGGCCATGGAGCATTGTGATGACACGGTCATGGAACATTGTGATGACAAGAATTCTGGAGCATTGTGATGACAAGGGCCATGGAGCATTGTGATGACACGGTCATGGAACATTGTGATGACAAGAATTATGGAGCATTGTGATGACAAGGGCCATGGAGCATTGTGATGACACGGTCATGGAACATTGTGATGACAAGAATTCTGGAGAATTGTGATGACAACGGCCATGGAGCATTGTGATGACACGGTCATGGAAAATTGTGATGACAAGAATTCTGGAGCATTGTGATGACAAGGGCCATGGAGCATTGTGATGACACGGTCATGGAACATTGTGATGACAAGAATTCTGGAGCATGGTGATGACAAAGGCCATGGTGCATTGTGATGATACGGTCATGGAACTTTGTGATGACAAGCAATCTGGAGCATTGTGATGAAAAGGGCCATGGAGCATTGTGATGACACGGTCATGGAACATTGTGATGACAAGAATTATGGAGCATTGTGATGACACGGTCATGGAACATTGTGATGACAAGAATTCTGGAGCATTGTGATGACAAGGGCCATGGAGCATTGTGATGACAAGTGTCACGGAGCATTGTAATGAGAGGTTTCATTGTGCACCGTGATGACAAGGGGGATGGAGTATTGTGATGAAACTGGTCCTGGAGCATTTTGATAACAAAAGCCATTGAGCATTGTGATGACAGGCATCATGGAGCATTGTGAAGAAAGGGGTTATGGGGAATTGTAATGACAATAGAGAAATGTGATGAAAATGGTCAGCAAGCAAATTGATTAAAGTGGTCATTTAGAATTGTCATGAAAAACTATATAGAGCATTGTGATGGCAAAGGTCATGGAGAACTGTGATGACCAGTGTCATGTAGCATTGTGATGACACGGTCATGGAACATTGTGATGACAAGAATTATGGAGCATTGTGATGACACGGTCATGGAACATTGTGATGACAAGAATTCTGGAGCATTGTGATGACAAGGGCCATGGAGCATTGTGATGACACGGTCATGGAACATGGTGATGACAAGAATTCTGGAGCATTGTGATGACAAGGGCCATGGAGCATTGTGATGACAAGAATTCTGGAGCATGGTGATGACAAAGGCCATGGTGCATTGTGATGACACGGTCATGGAACTTTGTGATGACAAGCAATCTGGAGCATTGTGATGAGAAGGGCCATGGAGCATTGTGATGACACGGTAATGGAACATTGTGATGACAAGAATTCTGGAGCATTGTGATGACAAGGGCCATGGAGCATTGTGATGACACGGTCATGGAACATGGTGATGACAAGAATTCTGGAGCATTGTGATGACAAGGGCCATGGAGCATTGTGATGACAAGAATTCTGGAGCATGGTGATGACAAAGGCCATGGTGCATTGTGATGACACGGTCATGGAACTTTGTGATGACAAGCAATCTGGAGCATTGTGATGAAAAGGGCCATGGAGCATTGTGATGACACGGTCATGGAACATTGTGATGACAAGAATTCTGGAGCATTGTGATGACAAGGGCCATGGAGCATTGTGATGACACGGTCATGGAACATTGTGATGACAAGAATTATGGAGCATTGTGATGACAAGGGCCATGGAGCATTGTGATGACACGGTCATGGAACATTGTGATGACAAGAATTCTGGAGCATTGTGATGACAAGGGCCATGGAGCATTGTGATGACACGGTAAAGGAACATTGTGATGACAAGAATTCTGGAGAATTGTGATGACAAGGGCCATGGTGCATTGTGATGACACGGTCATGGAACATTGTGATGACAAGCAATCTGGAGCATTGTGATGAAAAGGGCCATGGAGCATTGTGATGACACGGTCATGGAACATTGTGATGACAAGAATTCTGGAGCATTGTGATGCGAAGGGCCATGGAGAATTGTGATGACATGGTCATGGAACATGGTGATGACAAGAATTCTGGAGCATTGTGATGACAAGGGCCATGGAGCATTGTGATGACAAGTGTCACGGAGCATTGTAATGAGAGGTTTCATTGTGCACCGTGATGACAAGGGGGATGGAGTATTGTGATGAAACTGGTCCTGGAGCATTGTGATAACAAAAGCCATTGAGCATTGTGATGACAGGCATCATGGAGCATTGTGAAGAAAGGGGTCATGGGGAATTGTAATGACAATAGAGAAATGTGATGAAAATGGTCAGCAAGCAAATTGATTAAAGTGGTCATTTAGAATTGTCATGAAAAACTATATAGAGCATTGTGATGGCAAAGGTCATGTAGAACTGTGATGACCAGGGTCATGTAGCATTGTGATGACACGGTCATGGAACATTGTGATGACAAGAATTATGGAGCATTGTGATGACACGGTCATGGAACATTGTGATGACTAGAATTCTGGAGAATTGTGATAACAACGGCCATGGAGCATTGTGATGACACGGTCATGGAACATTGTGATGACAAGAATTCTGGAGCATTGTGATGACAAGGGCCATGGAGCATTGTGATGACACGGTCATGGAACATTGTGATGACAAGAATTCTGGAGCATGGTGATGACAAAGGCCATGGTGCATTGTGATGATACGGTCATGGAACTTTGTGATGACAAGCAATCTGGAGCATTGTGATGAAAAGGGCCATGGAGCATTGTGATGACACGGTCATGGAACATTGTGATGACAAGAATTATGGAGCATTGTGATGACACGGTCATGGAACATTGTGATGACAAGAATTCTGGAGCATTGTGATGACAAGGGCCATGGAGCATTGTGATGACAAGTGTCACGGAGCATTGTAATGAGAGGTTTCATTGTGCACCGTGATGACAAGGGGGATGGAGTATTGTGATGAAACTGGTCCTGGAGCATTTTGATAACAAAAGCCATTGAGCATTGTGATGACAGGCATCATGGAGCATTGTGAAGAAAGGGGTTATGGGGAATTGTAATGACAATAGAGAAATGTGATGAAAATGGTCAGCAAGCAAATTGATTAAAGTGGTCATTTAGAATTGTCATGAAAAACTATATAGAGCATTGTGATGGCAAAGGTCATGGAGAACTGTGATGACCAGTGTCATGTAGCATTGTGATGACACGGTCATGGAACATTGTGATGACAAGAATTATGGAGCATTGTGATGACACGGTCATGGAACATTGTGATGACAAGAATTCTGGAGCATTGTGATGACAAGGGCCATGGAGCATTGTGATGACACGGTCATGGAACATTGTGATGACAAGAATTCTGGAGCATTGTGATGACAAGGGCCATGGAGCATTGTGGTGACACGGTCATGGAACATTGTGATGACAAGAATTATGGAGCATTGTGATGACACGGTAATGGAACATTGTGATGACAAGAATTATGGAGCATTGTGATGACACGGTCATGGAACATTGTGATGACAAGAATTCTGGAGCATTGTGATGACAAGGTCCATGGAGCATTGTGATGACACGGTCATGGAACATTGTGATGACAAGAATTATGGAGCATTGTGATGACAAGGGCCATGGAGCATTGTGATGACACGGTCATGGAACATTGTGATGACAAGAATTCTGGAGCATTGTGATGACAAGGGCCATGGAGCATTGTGATGACACGGTAAAGGAACATTGTGATGACAAGAATTCTGGAGAATTGTGATGACAAGGGCCATGGTGCATTGTGATGACACGGTCATGGAACATTGTGATGACAAGCAATCTGGAGCATTGTGATGAAAAGGGCCATGGAGCATTGTGATGACACGGTCATGGAACATTGTGATGACAAGAATTCTGGAGCATTGTGATGAGAAGGGCCATGGAGAATTGTGATGACATGGTCATGGAACATGGTGATGACAAGAATTCTGGACCATTGTGATGACACGGTCATGGAACATTGTGATGACAAGAATTCTGGAGCATGGTGATGACAAAGGCCATGGTGCATTGTGATGACACGGTCATGGAACTTTGTGATGACAAGCAATCTGGAGCATTGTGATGACAAGGGCCATGGATCATTGTGATGACACGGTCATGGAACATGGTGATGAAAAGAATTCTGGAGCATTGTGATGACAAGGGCCATGGAGCATTGTGATGACAAGAATTCTGGAGCATGGTGATGACAAAGGCCATGGTGCATTGTGATGACACGGTCATGGAACTTTGTGATGACAAGCAATCTGGAGCATTGTGATGAAAAGGGCCATGGAGCATTGTGATAACACGGTCATGGAACATTGTGATGACAAGAATTCTGGAGCATTGTGATGCGAAGGGCCATGGAGAATTGTGATGACATGGTCATGGAACATGGTGATGACATGAATTCTGGAGCATTGTGATGACAAGGGCCATGGAGCATTGTGCTGACAAGTGTCACGGAGCATTGTAATGAGAGGTTTCATTGTGCACCGTGATGACAAGGGGGATGGAGTATTGTGATGAAACTGGTCCTGGAGCATTGTGGTAACAAAAGCCATTGAGCATTGTGATGACAGGCATCATGGAGCATTGTGAAGAAAGGGGTCATGGGGAATTGTAATGACAATAGAGAAATGTGATGAAAATGGTCAGCAAGCAAATTGATTAAAGTGGTCATTTAGAATTGTCATGAAAAACTATATAGAGCATTGTGATGGCAAAGGTCATGGAGAACTGTGATGACCAGGGTCATGTAGCATTGTGGTGACAGGGTCATGGAACATTTTGATGACAAGAATTGTGGAGCATTGTGATGACACGGTCATGGAACCTTGTGATGACAAGAATTCTGGAGCATTGTGATGACAAGGGCCATGGAGCATTGTGATGACACGGTCATGGAACATTGTGATGACAAGAATTCTGGAGCATGGTGATGACAAAGGCCATGGTGCATTGTGATGATACGGTCATGGAACTTTGTGATGACAAGCAATCTGGAGCATTGTGATGAAAAGGGCCATGGAGCATTGTGATGACACGGTCATGGAACATTGTGATGACAAGAATTATGGAGCATTGTGATGACACCGTCATGGAACATTGTGATGACAAGAATTATGGAGCATTGTGATGACACCGTCATGGAACATTGTGATGACAAGAATTCTGGAGCATTGTGATGACAAGGGCCATGGAGCATTGTGATGACAAGTGTCACGGAGCATTGTAATGAGAGGTTTCATTGTGCACCGTGATGACAAGGGGGATGGAGTATTGTGATGAAACTGGTCCTGGAGCATTGTGATAACAAAAGCCATTGAGCATTGTGATGACAGGCATCATGGAGCATTGTGAAGAAAGGGGTTATGGGGAATTGTAATGACAATAGAGAAATGTGATGAAAATGATCAGCAAGCAAATTGATTAAAATGGTCATTTAGAATTGTCATGAAAAACTATATAGAGCATTGTGATGGCAAAGGTCATGGAGAACTGTGAGGACCACTGTCATGTAGCATTGTGATGACACGGTCATGGAACATTGTGATGACAAGAATTATGGAGCATTGTGATGACACGGTCATGGAACATTGTGATGACAAGAATTCTGCAGCATTGTGATGACAAGGGCCATGGAGCATTGTGGTGACACGGTCATGGAACATTGTGATGACAAGAATTATGGAGCATTGTGATGACACGGTCAAGGAACATTGTGATGACAAGAATTATGGAGCATTGTGATGACACGGTCATGGAACATTGTGATGACAAGAATTCTGGAGCATTGTGATGACAAGGGCCATGGAGCATTGTGATGACACAGTAAAGGAACATTGTGATGACAAGAATTCTGGAGAATTGTGATGACAAGGGCCATGGTGCATTGTGATGACACGGTCATGGAACATTGTGATGACAAGCAATCTGGAGCATTGTGATGAAAAGGGCCATGGAGCATTGTGATGACACGGTCATGGAACATTGTGATGACAAGAATTCTGGAGCATTGTGATGCGAAGGGCCATGGAGAATTGTGATGACATGGTCATGGAACATGGTGATGACAAGAATTCTGGAGCATTGTGATGACAAGGGCCATGGAGCATTGTGATGACAAGTGTCACGGAGCATTGTAATGAGAGGTTTCATTGTGCACCGTGATGACAAGGGGGATGGAGTATTGTGATGAAACTGGTCCTGGAGCATTGTGATAACAAAAGCCATTGAGCATTGTGATGACAGGCATCATGGAGCATTGTGAAGGAAGGGGTCATGGGGAATTGTAATGACAATAGAGAAATGTGATGAAAATGGTCAGCAAGCAAATTGATTAAAGTGGTCATTTAGAATTGTCATGAAAAACTATATAGAGCATTGTGATGGCAAAGGTCATGTAGAACTGTGATGACCAGGGTCATGTAGCATTGTGATGACACAGTCATGGAACATTGTGATGACAAGAATTATGGAGCATTGTGATGACACGGTCATGGAACATTGTGATGACAAGAATTATGGAGCATTGTGATGACACCGTCATGGAACATTGTGATGACAAGAATTATGGAGCATTGTGATGACACCGTCATGGAACATTGTGATGACAAGAATTCTGGAGCATTGTGATGAAAAGGGCCATGGAGCATTGTGATGACAAGTGTCACGGAGCATTGTAATGAGAGGTTTCATTGTGCACCGTGATGACAAGGGGGATGGAGTATTGTGATGAAACTGGTCCTGGAGCATTGTGATAACAAAAGCCATTGAGCATTGTGATGACAGGCATCATGGAGCATTGTGAAGAAAGGGGTTATGGGGAATTGTAATGACAATAGAGAAATGTGATGAAAATGATCAGCAAGCAAATTGATTAAAATGGTCATTTAGAATTGTCATGAAAAACTATATAGAGCATTGTGATGGCAAAGGTCATGGAGAACTGTGAGGACCACTGTCATGTAGCATTGTGATGACACGGTCATGGAACATTGTGATGACAAGAATTATGGAGCATTGTGATGACACGGTCATGGAACATTGTGATGACAAGGATTCTGCAGCATTGTGATGACAAGGGCCATGGAGCATTGTGGTGACACGGTCATGGAACATTGTGATGACAAGAATTATGGAGCATTGTGATGACACGGTCAAGGAACATTGTGATGACAAGAATTATGGAGCATTGTGATGACACGGTCATGGAACATTGTGATGACAAGAATTCTGGAGCATTGTGATGACAAGGGCCATGGAGCATTGTGATGACACAGTAAAGGAACATTGTGATGACAAGAATTCTGGAGAATTGTGATGACAAGGGCCATGGTGCATTGTGATGACACGGTCATGGAACATTGTGATGACAAGCAATCTGGAGCATTGTGATGAAAAGGGCCATGGAGCATTGTGATGACACGGTCATGGAACATTGTGATGACAAGAATTCTGGAGCATTGTGATGCGAAGGGCCATGGAGAATTGTGATGACATGGTCATGGAACATGGTGATGACAAGAATTCTGGAGCATTGTGATGACAAGGGCCATGGAGCATTGTGATGACAAGTGTCACGGAGCATTGTAATGAGAGGTTTCATTGTGCACCGTGATGACAAGGGGGATGGAGTATTGTGATGAAACTGGTCCTGGAGCATTGTGATAACAAAAGCCATTGAGCATTGTGATGACAGGCATCATGGAGCATTGTGAAGGAAGGGGTCATGGGGAATTGTAATGACAATAGAGAAATGTGATGAAAATGGTCAGCAAGCAAATTGATTAAAGTGGTCATTTAGAATTGTCATGAAAAACTATATAGAGCATTGTGATGGCAAAGGTCATGTAGAACTGTGATGACCAGGGTCATGTAGCATTGTGATGACACAGTCATGGAACATTGTGATGACAAGAATTATGGAGCATTGTGATGACACGGTCATGGAACATTGTGATGACTAGAATTCTGGAGAATTGTGATGACAACGGCCATGGAGCATTGTGATGACACGGTCATGGAACATTGTGATGACAAGAATTCTGGAGCATTGTGATGACAAGGGCCATGGAGCATTGTGATGACACGGTCATGGAACATTGTGATGACAAGAATTATGGAGCATTGTGATGACACGGTCATGGAACATTGTGATGACAAGAATTCTGGAGCATTGTGATGACAAGGGCCATGGAGCATTGTGATGACAAGTGTCACGGAGCATTGTAATGAGAGGTTTCATTGTGCACCGTGATGACAAGGGGGATGGAGTATTGTGATGAAACTGGTCCTGGAGCATTTTGATAACAAAAGCCATTGAGCATTGTGATGACAGGCATCATGGAGCATTGTGAAGAAAGGGGTTATGGGGAATTGTAATGACAATAGAGAAATGTGATGAAAATGGTCAGCAAGCAAATTGATTAAAGTGGTCATTTAGAATTGTCATGAAAAACTATATAGAGCATTGTGATGGCAAAGGTCATGGAGAACTGTGATGACCAATGTCATGTAGCATTGTGATGACACGGTCATGGAACATTGTGATGACAAGAATTATGGAGCATTGTGATGACACGGTCATGGAACATTGTGATGACAAGTATTCTGGAGCATTGTGATGACAAGGGCCATGGAGCATTGTGATGACACGGTCATGGAACATTGTGATGACAAGAATTCTGGAGCATTGTGATGACAAGGGCCATGGAGCATTGTGGTGACACGGTCATGGAACATTGTGATGACAAGAATTATGGAGCATTGTGATGACACGGTCATGGAACATTGTGATGACAAGAATTATGGAGCATTGTGATGACATGGTCATCGATCATTGTGATGACAAGAATTCTGGAGCATTGTGATGACAAGGGCCATGGAGCATTGTGATGACACGGTCATGGAACATTGTGATGACAAGAATTATGGAGCATTGTGATGACAAGGGCCATGGAGCATTGTGATGACACGGTCATGGAACATTGTGATGACAAGAATTCTGGAGCATTGTGATGACAAGGGCCATGGAGCATTGTGATGACACGGTAAAGGAACATTGTGATGACAAGAATTCTGGAGAATTGTGATGACAAGGGCCATGGTGCATTGTGATGACACGGTCATGGAACATTGTGATGACAAGCAATCTGGAGCATTGTGATGAAAAGGGCCATGGAGCATTGTGATGACACGGTCATGGAACATTGTGATGACAAGAATTCTGGAGCATTGAGATGAGAAGGGCCATGGAGGATTGTGATGACATGGTCATGGAACATGGTGATGACAAGAATTCTGGACCATTGTGATGACACGGTCATGGAACATTGTGATGACAAGAATTCTGGAGCATGGTGATGACAAAGGCCATGGTGCATTGTGATGACACGGTCATGGAACTTTGTGATGACAAGCAATCTGGAGCATTGTGATGAAAAGGGCCTTGGAGCATTGTGATGACACGGTCATGGAACATTGTGATGACAAGAATTCTGGAGCATTGTGATGCGAAGTGCCATGGAGAATTGTGATGACATGGTCATGGAACATGGTGATGACAAGAATTCTGGAGCATTGTGATGACAAGGGCCATGGAGCATTGTGATGACAAGTGTCACGGAGCATTGTAATGAGAGGTTTCATTGTGCACCGTGATGACAAGGGGGATGGAGTATTGTGATGAAACTGGTCCTGGAGCATTGTGATATCAAAAGCCATTGAGCATTGTGATGACAGGCATCATGGAGCATTGTGAAGAAAGGGGTCATGGGGAATTGTAATGACAATAGAGAAATGTGATGAAAATGGTCAGCAAGCAAATTGATTAAAGTGGTCATTTAGAATTGTCATGAAAAACTATATAGAGCATTGTGATGGCAAAGGTCATGGAGAACTGTGATGACCAGTGTCATGTAGCATTGTGATGACACGGTCATGGAACCTTGTGATGACAAGAATTCTGGAGCATTGTGATGACAAGGGCCATGGAGCATTGTGATGACACGGTCATGGAACATTGTGATGACAAGAATTCTGGAGCATGGTGATGACAAAGGCCATGGTGCATTGTGATGATACGGTCATGGAACTTTGTGATGACAAGCAATCTGGAGCATTGTGATGAAAAGGGCCATGGAGCATTGTGATGACACGGTCATGGAACATTGTGATGACAAGAATTATGGAGCATTGTGATGACACCGTCATGGAACATTGTGATGACAAGAATTATGGAGCATTGTGATGACACCGACATGGAACATTGTGATGACAAGAATTCTGGAGCATTGTGATGACAAGGGCCATGGAGCATTGTGATGACAAGTGTCACGGAGCATTGTAATGAGAGGTTTCATTGTGCACCGTGATGACAAGGGGGATGGAGTATTGTGATGAAACTGGTCCTGGAGCATTGTGATAACAAAAGCCATTGAGCATTGTGATGACAGGCATCATGGAGCATTGTGAAGAAAGGGGTTATGGGGAATTGTAATGACAATAGAGAAATGTGATGAAAATGATCAGCAAGCAAATTGATTAAAATGGTCATTTAGAATTGTCATGAAAAACTATATAGAGCATTGTGATGGCAAAGGTCATGGAGAACTGTGAGGACCACTGTCATGTAGCATTGTGATGACACGGTCATGGAACATTGTGATGACAAGAATTATGGAGCATTGTGATGACACGGTCATGGAACATTGTGATGACAAGAATTCTGCAGCATTGTGATGACAAGGGCCATGGAGCATTGTGGTGACACGGTCATGGAACATTGTGATGACAAGAATTATGGAGCATTGTGATGACACGGTCAAGGAACATTGTGATGACAAGAATTATGGAGCATTGTGATGACACGGTCATGGAACATTGTGATGACAAGAATTCTGGAGCATTGTGATGACAAGGGCCATGGAGCATTGTGATGACACAGTAAAGGAACATTGTGATGACAAGAATTCTGGAGAATTGTGATGACAAGGGCCATGGTGCATTGTGATGACACGGTCATGGAACATTGTGATGACAAGCAATCTGGAGCATTGTGATGAAAAGGGCCATGGAGCATTGTGATGACACGGTCATGGAACATTGTGATGACAAGAATTCTGGAGCATTGTGATGCGAAGGGCCATGGAGAATTGTGATGACATGGTCATGGAACATGGTGATGACAAGAATTCTGGAGCATTGTGATGACAAGGGCCATGGAGCATTGTGATGACAAGTGTCACGGAGCATTGTAATGAGAGGTTTCATTGTGCACCGTGATGACAAGGGGGATGGAGTATTGTGATGAAACTGGTCCTGGAGCATTGTGATAACAAAAGCCATTGAGCATTGTGATGACAGGCATCATGGAGCATTGTGAAGGAAGGGGTCATGGGGAATTGTAATGACAATAGAGAAATGTGATGAAAATGGTCAGCAAGCAAATTGATTAAAGTGGTCATTTAGAATTGTCATGAAAAACTATATAGAGCATTGTGATGGCAAAGGTCATGTAGAACTGTGATGACCAGGGTCATGTAGCATTGTGATGACACAGTCATGGAACATTGTGATGACAAGAATTATGGAGCATTGTGATGACACGGTCATGGAACATTGTGATGACAAGAATTATGGAGCATTGTGATGACACCGTCATGGAACATTGTGATGACAAGAATTATGGAGCATTGTGATGACACCGTCATGGAACATTGTGATGACAAGAATTCTGGAGCATTGTGATGACAAGGGCCATGGAGCATTGTGATGACAAGTGTCACGGAGCATTGTAATGAGAGGTTTCATTGTGCACCGTGATGACAAGGGGGATGGAGTATTGTGATGAAACTGGTCCTGGAGCATTGTGATAACAAAAGCCATTGAGCATTGTGATGACAGGCATCATGGAGCATTGTGAAGAAAGGGGTTATGGGGAATTGTAATGACAATAGAGAAATGTGATGAAAATGATCAGCAAGCAAATTGATTAAAATGGTCATTTAGAATTGTCATGAAAAACTATATAGAGCATTGTGATGGCAAAGGTCATGGAGAACTGTGAGGACCACTGTCATGTAGCATTGTGATGACACGGTCATGGAACATTGTGATGACAAGAATTATGGAGCATTGTGATGACACGGTCATGGAACATTGTGATGACAAGAATTCTGCAGCATTGTGATGACAAGGGCCATGGAGCATTGTGGTGACACGGTCATGGAACATTGTGATGACAAGAATTATGGAGCATTGTGATGACACGGTCAAGGAACATTGTGATGACAAGAATTATGGAGCATTGTGATGACACGGTCATGGAACATTGTGATGACAAGAATTCTGGAGCATTGTGATGACAAGGGCCATGGAGCATTGTGATGACACAGTAAAGGAACATTGTGATGACAAGAATTCTGGAGAATTGTGATGACAAGGGCCATGGTGCATTGTGATGACACGGTCATGGAACATTGTGATGACAAGCAATCTGGAGCATTGTGATGAAAAGGGCCATGGAGCATTGTGATGACACGGTCATGGAACATTGTGATGACAAGAATTCTGGAGCATTGTGATGCGAAGGGCCATGGAGAATTGTGATGACATGGTCATGGAACATGGTGATGACAAGAATTCTGGAGCATTGTGATGACAAGGGCCATGGAGCATTGTGATGACAAGTGTCACGGAGCATTGTAATGAGAGGTTTCATTGTGCACCGTGATGACAAGGGGGATGGAGTATTGTGATGAAACTGGTCCTGGAGCATTGTGATAACAAAAGCCATTGAGCATTGTGATGACAGGCATCATGGAGCATTGTGAAGGAAGGGGTCATGGGGAATTGTAATGACAATAGAGAAATGTGATGAAAATGGTCAGCAAGCAAATTGATTAAAGTGGTCATTTAGAATTGTCATGAAAAACTATATAGAGCATTGTGATGGCAAAGGTCATGTAGAACTGTGATGACCAGGGTCATGTAGCATTGTGATGACACAGTCATGGAACATTGTGATGACAAGAATTATGGAGCATTGTGATGACACGGTCATGGAACATTGTGATGACTAGAATTCTGGAGAATTGTGATGACAACGGCCATGGAGCATTGTGATGACACGGTCATGGAACATTGTGATGACAAGAATTCTGGAGCATTGTGATGACAAGGGCCATGGAGCATTGTGATGACACGGTCATGGAACATTGTGATGACAAGAATTCTGGAGCATGGTGATGACAAAGGCCATGGTGCATTGTGATGATACGGTCATGGAACTTTGTGATGACAAGCAATCTGGAGCATTGTGATGAAAAGGGCCATGGAGCATTGTGATGACACGGTCATGGAACATTGTGATGACAAGAATTATGGAGCATTGTGATGACACGGTCATGGAACATTGTGATGACAAGAATTCTGGAGCATTGTGATGACAAGGGCCATGGAGCATTGTGATGACAAGTGTCACGGAGCATTGTAATGAGAGGTTTCATTGTGCACCGTGATGACAAGGGGGATGGAGTATTGTGATGAAACTGGTCCTGGAGCATTTTGATAACAAAAGCCATTGAGCATTGTGATGACAGGCATCATGGAGCATTGTGAAGAAAGGGGTTATGGGGAATTGTAATGACAATAGAGAAATGTGATGAAAATGGTCAGCAAGCAAATTGATTAAAGTGGTCATTTAGAATTGTCATGAAAAACTATATAGAGCATTGTGATGGCAAAGGTCATGGAGAACTGTGATGACCAATGTCATGTAGCATTGTGATGACACGGTCATGGAACATTGTGATGACAAGAATTATGGAGCATTGTGATGACACGGTCATGGAACATTGTGATGACAAGTATTCTGGAGCATTGTGATGACAAGGGCCATGGAGCATTGTGATGACACGGTCATGGAACATTGTGATGACAAGAATTCTGGAGCATTGTGATGACAAGGGCCATGGAGCATTGTGGTGACACGGTCATGGAACATTGTGATGACAAGAATTATGGAGCATTGTGATGACACGGTCATGGAACATTGTGATGACAAGAATTATGGAGCATTGTGATGACATGGTCATCGATCATTGTGATGACAAGAATTCTGGAGCATTGTGATGACAAGGGCCATGGAGCATTGTGATGACACGGTCATGGAACATTGTGATGACAAGAATTATGGAGCATTGTGATGACAAGGGCCATGGAGCATTGTGATGACACGGTCATGGAACATTGTGATGACAAGAATTCTGGAGCATTGTGATGACAAGGGCCATGGAGCATTGTGATGACACGGTAAAGGAACATTGTGATGACAAGAATTCTGGAGAATTGTGATGACAAGGGCCATGGTGCATTGTGATGACACGGTCATGGAACATTGTGATGACAAGCAATCTGGAGCATTGTGATGAAAAGGGCCATGGAGCATTGTGATGACACGGTCATGGAACATTGTGATGACAAGAATTCTGGAGCATTGTGATGAGAAGGGCCATGGAGGATTGTGATGACATGGTCATGGAACATGGTGATGACAAGAATTCTGGACCATTGTGATGACACGGTCATGGAACATTGTGATGACAAGAATTCTGGAGCATGGTGATGACAAAGGCCATGGTGCATTGTGATGACACGGTCATGGAACTTTGTGATGACAAGCAATCTGGAGCATTGTGATGAAAAGGGCCTTGGAGCATTGTGATGACACGGTCATGGAACATTGTGATGACAAGAATTCTGGAGCATTGTGATGCGAAGGGCCATGGAGAATTGTGATGACATGGTCATGGAACATGGTGATGACAAGAATTCTGGAGCATTGTGATGACAAGGGCCATGGAGCATTGTGATGACAAGTGTCACGGAGCATTGTAATGAGAGGTTTCATTGTGCACCGTGATGACAAGGGGGATGGAGTATTGTGATGAAACTGGTCCTGGAGCATTGTGATATCAAAAGCCATTGAGCATTGTGATGACAGGCATCATGGAGCATTGTGAAGAAAGGGGTCATGGGGAATTGTAATGACAATAGAGAAATGTGATGAAAATGGTCAGCAAGCAAATTGATTAAAGTGGTCATTTAGAATTGTCATGAAAAACTATATAGAGCATTGTGATGGCAAAGGTCATGGAGAACTGTGATGACCAGTGTCATGTAGCATTGTGATGACACGGTCATGGAACATTGTGATGACAAGAATTGTGGAGCATTGTGGTGACACGGTAATGGAACATTGTGATGACAAGAATTATGGAGCATTGTGATGACACGGTTATGGAACATTGTGATGACAAGAATTCTGGAGAATTGTGATGACAAGGGCCATGGAGCATTGTGATGACACGGTCATGGAACATTGGGATGACAAGAATTCTGGAGCATTGGGATGACAAGGGCCATGGAGCATTGTGGTGACACGGTCATGGAACATTGTGATGACAAGAATTATGGAGCATTGTGATGACACGGTCATGGAACTTTGTGATGACAAGAATTATGGAGCATTGTGATGACACGATCATGGAACATTGTGATGACAAGAATTCTGGAGCATTGTGATGACAAGGGCCATGGAGCATTGTGATAACACGGTCATGGAACATTGTGATGACAAGAATTCTGGAGCATTGTGATGACAAGGGCCATGGAGCATTGTGATGACAAGTGTCACAGAGCATTGTAATGAGAGGTTTCATTGTGCACCGTGATGACAAGGGGGATGGAGTATTGTGATGAAACTGGTCCTGGAGCATTGTGATAACAAAAGCCATTGAGGATTGTGATGACAGGCATCATGGAGCATTGTGAAGAAAGGGGTTATGGGGAATTGTAATGACAATAGAGAAATGTGATGAAAATGGTCAGCAAGCAAATTGATTAAAGTGGTCATTTAGAATTGTCATGAAAAACTATATAGAGCATTGTGATGGCAAAGGTCATGGAGAACTGTGATGACCAGTGTCATGTAGCATTGTGATGACACGGTCATGGAACATTGTGATGACAAGAATTATGGAGCATTGTGATGACACGGTCATGGAACATTGTGATGACAAGAATTCTGGAGCATTGTGATGACAAGGGCCATGGAGCATTGTGATGACACGGTCATGGAACATTGTGATGACAAGAATTCTGGAGCATTGTGATGACAAGGGCCATGGAGCATTGTGGTGACACGGTCATGGAACATTGTGATGACAAGAATTATGGAGCATTGTGATGACACGGTCATGGAACATTGTGATGACAAGAATTATGGAGCATTGTGATGACACGGTCATGGAACATTGTGATGACAAGAATTCTGGAGAATTGTGATGACAAGGGCCATGGAGCATTGTGATGACACGGTCATGGAACATTGTGATGACAAGAATTATGGAGCATTGTGATGACAAGGGCCATGGAGCATTGTGATGACACGGTCATGGAACATTGTGATGACAAGCATTCTGGAGCATTGTGATGACAAGGGCCATGGAGCATTGTGATGACACGGTAAAGGAACATTGTGATGACAAGAATTCTGGAGAATTGTGATGACAAGGGCCATGGTGCATTGTGATGACACGGTCATGGAACATTGTGATGACAAGCAATCTGGAGCATTGTGATGAAAAGGGCCATGGAGCATTGTGATGACACGGTCATGGAACATTGTGATGACAAGAATTCTGGAGCATTGTGATGAGAAGGGCCATGGAGAATTGTGATGACATGGTCATGGAACATGGTGATGACAAGAATTCTGGAGCATTGTGATGACAAGGGCCATGGAGCATTGTGATGACAAGTGTCACGGAGCATTGTAATGAGAGGTTTCATTGTGCACCGTGATGACAAGGGGGATGGAGTATTGTGATGAAACTGGTCCTGGAGCATTGTGATAACAAAAGCCATTGAGCATTGTGGTGACAGGCATCATGGAGCATTGTGAAGAAAGGGGTCATGGGGAATTGTAATGACAATAGAGAAATGTGATGAAAATGGTCAGCAAGCAAATTGATTAAAGTGGTCATTTAGAATTGTCATGAAAAACTATATAGAGCATTGTGATGGCAAAGGTCATGGAGAACTGTGATGACCAGTGTCATGTAGCATTGTGATGACACGGTCATGGAACATTGTGATGACAAGAATTATGGAGCATTGTGATGACACGGTCATGGAACATTGTGATGACAAGAATTTTGGAGCATTGTAATGACAAGGGCCATGGAGCATTGTGATGACACGGTCATGGAACATTGTGATGACAAGAATTCTGGAGCATTGTGATGACACGGTCATGGAACATTGTGATGACAAGAATTCTGGAGCATTGTGATGACACGGTCATGGAACATTGTGATGACAAGAATTCTGGAGAATTGTGATGACAAGGGCCATGGAGCATTGTGATGACACGGTCATGGAACATTGTGATGACAAGCAATCTGGAGCATTGTGATGAAAAGGGCCATGGAGCATTGTGATGACACGGTCATGGAACATTGTGATGACAAGAATTCTGGAGCATTGTGATGAGAAGGGCCATGGAGAATTGTGATGACATGGTCATGGAACATGGTGATGACAAGAATTCTGGAGCATTGTGATGACACGGTCATGGAACATTGTGATGACAAGAATTCTGGAGCATGGTGATGACAAAGGCCATGGTGCATTGTGATGACACGGTCATGGAACATTGTGATGACAAGAATTCTGGAGCATTGTGATGACAAGGGCCATGGAGCATTGTGATGACACGGTCATGGAACATTGTGATGACAAGAATTCTGGAGCATGGTGATGACAAAGGCCATGGTGCATTGTGATGACACGGTCATGGAACTTTGTGATGACAAGCAATCTGGAGCATTGTGATGACACGATCATGGAACATTGAGATGACAAGAATTCTGGAGCAATGTGATGACAAGGGCCATGGAGCATTGTGATAATACGGTCATGGAACTTTGTGATGACAAGCAATCTGGAGCATTGTGATGAAAAGGGCCATGGAGCATTGTGATGACACGGTCATGGAACATTGTGATGACAAGAATTCTGGAGCATGGTGATGACAAAGGCCATGGTGCATTGTGATGACACGGTCATGGAACTTTGTGATGACAAGCAATCTGGAGCATTGTGATGAAAAGGGCCATGGAGCATTGTGATGACACGGTCATGGAACATTGTGATGACAAGAATTATGGAGCATTGTGATGACACGGTCACGGAACATTGTGATGACAAGAATTCTGGAGCATTGTGATGAGAAGGGCCATGGAGCATTGTGATGACACGGTCATGGAACATTATGATGACAAGAATTCTGGAGCATTGTGATGACAAGGGCCATGGAGCATTGTGATGACACGGTCATGGAACATTGTGATGACAAGAATTCTGGAGCATGGTGATGACAAAGGCCATGGTGCATTGTGATGACACGGTCATGGAACATTGTGATGACAAGAATTATGGAGCATTGTGATGACACGATCATGGAACATTGAGATGACAAGAATTCTGGAGCAATGTGATGACAAGGGCCATGGAGCATTGTGATAATACGGTCATGGAACTTTGTGATGACAAGCAATCTGGAGCATTGTGATGAAAAGGGCCATGGAGCATTGTGATGACACGGTCATGGAACATTGTGATGACAAGAATTCTGGAGCATGGTGATGACAAAGGCCATGGTGCATTGTGATGACACGGTCATGGAACTTTGTGATGACAAGCAATCTGGAGCATTGTGATGAAAAGGGCCATGGAGCATTGTGATGACACGGTCATGGAACATTGTGATGACAAGAATTCTGGAGCATTGTGATGACAAGGGCCATGGAGCATTGTGATGACACGGTCATGGAACATTGTGATGACAAGAATTCTGGAGCATTGGGATGACAAGGGCCATGGAGCATTGTGGTGACACGGTCATGGAACATTGTGATGACAAGAATTATGGAGCATTGTGATGACACGGTCATGGAACATTGTGATGACAAGAATTATGGAGCATTGTGATGACACGATCATGGAACATTGTGATGACAAGAATTCTGGAGCATTGTGATGACAAGGGCCATGGAGCATTGTGATAACACGGTCATGGAACATTGTGATGACAAGAATTCTGGAGCATTGTGATGACAAGGGCCATGGAGCATTGTGATAACACGGTCATGGAACATTGTGATGACAAGAATTCTGGAGCATTGTGATGACAAGGGCCATGGAGCATTGTGATGACAAGTGTCACAGAGCATTGTAATGAGAGGTTTCATTGTGCACCGTGATGACAAGGGGGATGGAGTATTGTGATGAAACTGGTCCTGGAGCATTGTGATAACAAAAGCCATTGAGCATTGTGATGACAGGCATCATGGAGCATTGTGAAGAAAGGGGTTATGGGGAATTGTAATGACAATAGAGAAATGTGATGAAAATGGTCAGCAAGCAAATTGATTAAAGTGGTCATTTAGAATTGTCATGAAAAACTATATAGAGCATTGTGATGGCAAAGGTCATGGAGAACTGTGATGACCAGTGTCATGTAGCATTGTGATGACACGGTCATGGAACATTGTGATGACAAGAATTATGGAGCATTGTGATGACACGGTCATGGAACATTGTGATGACAAGAATTCTGGAGCATTGTGATGACAAGGGCCATGGAGCATTGTGATGACACGGTCATGGAACATTGTGATGACAAGAATTCTGGAGCATTGTGATGACAAGGGCCATGGAGCATTGTGGTGACACGGTCATGGAACATTGTGATGACAAGAATTATGGAGCATTGTGATGACACGGTCATGGAACATTGTGATGACAAGAATTATGGAGCATTGTGATGACACGGTCATGGAACATTGTGATGACAAGAATTCTGGAGAATTGTGATGACAAGGGCCATGGAGCATTGTGATGACACGGTCATGGAACATTGTGATGACAAGAATTATGGAGCATTGTGATGACAAGGGCCATGGAGCATTGTGATGACACGGTCATGGAACATTGTGATGACAAGAATTCTGGAGCATTGTGATGACAAGGGCCATGGAGCATTGTGATGACACGGTAAAGGAACATTGTGATGACAAGAATTCTGGAGAATTGTGATGACAAGGGCCATGGAGCATTGTGATGACACGGTCATGGAACATTGTGATGACAAGCAATCTGGAGCATTGTGATGAAAAGGGCCATGGAGCATTGTGATGACACGGTCATGGAACATTGTGATGACAAGAATTCTGGAGCATTGTGATGAGAAGGGCCATGGAGAATTGTGATGACATGGTCATGGAACATGGTGATGACAAGAATTCTGGAGCATTGTGATGACAAGGGCCATGGAGCATTGTGATGACAAGTGTCACGGAGCATTGTAATGAGAGGTTTCATTGTGCACCGTGATGACAAGGGGGATGGAGTATTGTGATGAAACTGGTCCTGGAGCATTGTGATAACAAAAGCCATTGAGCATTGTGGTGACAGGCATCATGGAGCATTGTGAAGAAAGGGGTCATGGGGAATTGTAATGACAATAGAGAAATGTGATGAAAATGGTCAGCAAGCAAATTGATTAAAGTGGTCATTTAGAATTGTCATGAAAAACTATATAGAGCATTGTGATGGCAAAGGTCATGGAGAACTGTGATGACCAGTGTCATGTAGCATTGTGATGACACGGTCATGGAACATTGTGATGACAAGAATTATGGAGCATTGTGATGACACGGTCATGGAACATTGTGATGACAAGAATTTTGGAGCATTGTAATGACAAGGGCCATGGAGCATTGTGATGACACGGTCATGGAACATTGTGATGACAAGAATTCTGGAGCATTGTGATGACACGGTCATGGAACATTGTGATGACAAGAATTCTGGAGCATTGTGATGACACGGTCATGGAACATTGTGATGACAAGAATTCTGGAGAATTGTGATGACAAGGGCCATGGAGCATTGTGATGACACGGTCATGGAACATTGTGATGACAAGCAATCTGGAGCATTGTGATGAAAAGGGCCATGGAGCATTGTGATGACACGGTCATGGAACATTGTGATGACAAGAATTCTGGAGCATTGTGATGAGAAGGGCCATGGAGAATTGTGATGACATGGTCATGGAACATGGTGATGACAAGAATTCTGGAGCATTGTGATGACACGGTCATGGAACATTGTGATGACAAGAATTCTGGAGCATGGTGATGACAAAGGCCATGGTGCATTGTGATGACACGGTCATGGAACATTGTGATGACAAGAATTCTGGAGCATTGTGATGACAAGGGCCATGGAGCATTGTGATGACACGGTCATGGAACATTGTGATGACAAGAATTCTGGAGCATGGTGATGACAAAGGCCATGGTGCATTGTGATGACACGGTCATGGAACTTTGTGATGACAAGCAATCTGGAGCATTGTGATGACACGATCATGGAACATTGAGATGACAAGAATTCTGGAGCAATGTGATGACAAGGGCCATGGAGCATTGTGATAATACGGTCATGGAACTTTGTGATGACAAGCAATCTGGAGCATTGTGATGAAAAGGGCCATGGAGCATTGTGATGACACGGTCATGGAACATTGTGATGACAAGAATTCTGGAGCATGGTGATGACAAAGGCCATGGTGCATTGTGATGACACGGTCATGGAACTTTGTGATGACAAGCAATCTGGAGCATTGTGATGAAAAGGGCCATGGAGCATTGTGATGACACGGTCATGGAACATTGTGATGACAAGAATTATGGAGCATTGTGATGACACGGTCACGGAACATTGTGATGACAAGAATTCTGGAGCATTGTGATGAGAAGGGCCATGGAGCATTGTGATGACACGGTCATGGAACATTATGATGACAAGAATTCTGGAGCATTGTGATGACAAGGGCCATGGAGCATTGTGATGACACGGTCATGGAACATTGTGATGACAAGAATTCTGGAGCATGGTGATGACAAAGGCCATGGTGCATTGTGATGACACGGTCATGGAACATTGTGATGACAAGAATTATGGAGCATTGTGATGACACGATCATGGAACATTGAGATGACAAGAATTCTGGAGCAATGTGATGACAAGGGCCATGGAGCATTGTGATAATACGGTCATGGAACTTTGTGATGACAAGCAATCTGGAGCATTGTGATGAAAAGGGCCATGGAGCATTGTGATGACACGGTCATGGAACATTGTGATGACAAGAATTCTGGAGCATGGTGATGACAAAGGCCATGGTGCATTGTGATGACACGGTCATGGAACTTTGTGATGACAAGCAATCTGGAGCATTGTGATGAAAAGGGCCATGGAGCATTGTGATGACACGGTCATGGAACATTGTGATGACAAGAATTCTGGAGCATTGTGATGACAAGGGCCATGGAGCATTGTGATGACACGGTCATGGAACATTGTGATGACAAGAATTCTGGAGCATTGGGATGACAAGGGCCATGGAGCATTGTGGTGACACGGTCATGGAACATTGTGATGACAAGAATTATGGAGCATTGTGATGACACGGTCATGGAACATTGTGATGACAAGAATTATGGAGCATTGTGATGACACGATCATGGAACATTGTGATGACAAGAATTCTGGAGCATTGTGATGACAAGGGCCATGGAGCATTGTGATAACACGGTCATGGAACATTGTGATGACAAGAATTCTGGAGCATTGTGATGACAAGGGCCATGGAGCATTGTGATGACAAGTGTCACAGAGCATTGTAATGAGAGGTTTCATTGTGCACCGTGATGACAAGGGGGATGGAGTATTGTGATGAAACTGGTCCTGGAGCATTGTGATAACAAAAGCCATTGAGCATTGTGATGACAGGCATCATGGAGCATTGTGAAGAAAGGGGTTATGGGGAATTGTAATGACAATAGAGAAATGTGATGAAAATGGTCAGCAAGCAAATTGATTAAAGTGGTCATTTAGAATTGTCATGAAAAACTATATAGAGCATTGTGATGGCAAAGGTCATGGAGAACTGTGATGACCAGTGTCATGTAGCATTGTGATGACACGGTCATGGAACATTGTGATGACAAGAATTATGGAGCATTGTGATGACACGGTCATGGAACATTGTGATGACAAGAATTCTGGAGCATTGTGATGACAAGGGCCATGGAGCATTGTGATGACACGGTCATGGAACATTGTGATGACAAGAATTCTGGAGCATTGTGATGACAACGGCCATGGAGCAATGTGGTGACACGGTCATGGAACATTGTGATGACAAGAATTATGGAGCATTGTGATGACACGGTCATGGAACATTGTGATGACAAGAATTATGGAGCATTGTGATGACACGGTCATGGAACATTGTGATGACAAGAATTCTGGAGCATTGTGATGACAAGGGCCATGGAGCATTGTGATGACACGGTCATGGAACATTGTGATGACAAGAATTATGGAGCATTGTGATGACAAGGGCCATGGAGCATTGTGATGACACGGTCATGGAACATTGTGATGACAAGAATTCTGGAGCATTGTGATGACAAGGGCCATGGAGCATTGTGATGACACGGTAAAGGAACATTGTGATGACAAGAATTCTGGAGCATTGTGATGACAAGGGCCATGGTGCATTGTGATGACACGGTCATGGAACATTGTGATGACAAGAATTCTGGAGCATGGTGATGACAAAGGCCATGGTGCATTGTGATGACACGGTCATGGAATATTGTGATGACAAGAATTATGGAGCATTGTGATGACACGATCATGGAACATTGAGATGACAAGAATTCTGGAGCAATGTGATGACAAGGGCCATGGAGCATTGTGATAATACGGTCATGGAACTTTGTGATGACAAGCAATCTGGAGCATTGTGATGAAAAGGGCCATGGAGCATTGTGATGACACGGTCATGGAACATTGTGATGACAAGAATTCTGGAGCATGGTGATGACAAAGGCCATGGTGCATTGTGATGGCACGGTCATGGAACTTTGTGATGACAAGCAATCTGGAGCATTGTGATGAAAAGGGCCATGGAGCATTGTGATGACACGGTCATGGAACATTGTGATGACAAGAATTCTGGAGCATTGTGATGACAAGGGCCATGGAGCATTGTGATAATACGGTCATGGAACTTTGTGATGACAAGCAATCTGGAGCATTGTGATGAAAAGGGCCATGGAGCATTGTGATGACACGGTCATGGAACATTGTGATGACAAGAATTCTGGAGCATTGTGATGACAAGGGCCATGGAGCATTGTGATAATACGGTCATGGAACTTTGTGATGACAAGCAATCTGGAGCATTGTGATGAAAAGGGCCATGGAGCATTGTGATGACACGGTCATGGAACATTGTGATGACAAGAATTCTGGAGCATTGTGATGCGAAGGGCCATGGAGAATTGTGATGACATGGTCATGGAACATGGTGATGACAAGAGTTCTGGAGCATTGTGATGACAAGGGCCATGGAGCATTGTGATGACAAGTGTCACGGAGCATTGTAAAGAGAGGTTTCATTGTGCACCGTGATGACAAGTGGGATGGAGTATTGTGATGAAACTGGTCCTGGAGCATTCTGATAACAAAAGCCATTGAGCATTGTGGTGACAGGCATCATGGAGCATTGTGAAGAAAGGGGTCATGGGGAATTGTAATGACAATAGAGAAATGTGATTAAAATGGTCAGCAAGCAAATTGATTAAAGTGGTCATTTAGAATTGTCATGAAAAACTATATAGAGCATTGTGATGGCAAAGGTCATGGAGAACTGTGATGACCAGTGTCATGTAGCATTGTGATGACACGGTCATGGAACATTGTGATGACAAGAATTGTGGAGCATTGTCGTGACACGGTCATGGAACATTGTGATGACAAGAATTATCGAGCATTGTGATGACACGGTCATGGAACATTGTGATGACAAGAATTCTGGAGAATTGTGATGACAAGGGCCATGGAGCATTGTGATGACACGGTCATGGAACATTGTGATGACAAGAATTCTGGAGCATTGGGATGACAAGGGCCATGGAGCATTGTGGTGACACGGTCATGGAACATTGTGATGACAAGAATTATGGAGCATTGTGATGACACGGTCATGGAACATTGTGATGACAAGAATTATGGAGCATTGTGATGACACGATCATGGAACATTGTGATGACAAGAATTCTGGAGCATTGTGATGACAAGGGCCATGGAGCATTGTGATAACACGGTCATGGAACATTGTGATGACAAGAATTCTGGAGCATTGTGATGACAAGGGCCATGGAGCATTGTGATGACAAGTGTCACAGAGCATTGTAATGAGAGGTTTCATTGTGCACCGTGATGACAAGGGGGATGGAGTATTGTGATGAAACTGGTCCTGGAGCATTGTGATAACAAAAGCCATTGAGCATTGTGATGACAGGCATCATGGAGCATTGTGAAGAAGGGGGTCATGGGAAATTGTAATGACAATAGAGAAATGTGATGAAAATTGTCAGCAAGCAAATTGATTAAAGTGGTCATTTAGAATTGTCATGAAAAACTATATAGAGCATTGTGATGGCAAAGGTCATGTAGAACTGTGATGACCAGGGTCATGTAGCATTGTGATGACACAGTCATGGAACATTGTGATGACAAGAATTATGGAGCATTGTGATGACACGGTCATGGAACATTGTGATGACTAGAATTCTGGAGAATTGTGATGACAACGGCCATGGAGCATTGTGATGACACGGTCATGGAACATTGTGATGACAAGAATTCTGGAGCATTGTGATGACAAGGGCCATGGAGCATTGTGATGACACGGTCATGGAACATTGTGATGACAAGAATTCTGGAGCATGGTGATGACAAAGGCCATGGTGCATTGTGATGACACGGTCATGGAACTTTGTGATGACAAGCAATCTGGAGCATTGTGATGAAAAGGGCCATGGAGCATTGTGATGACACGGTCATGGAACATTGTGATGACAAGAATTATGGAGCATTGTGATGACACGGTCACGGAACATTGTGATGACAAGAATTCTGGAGCATTGTGATGAGAAGGGCCATGGAGCATTGTGATGACATGGTCATGGAACATGGTGATGACAAGAGTTCTGGAGCATTGTGATGACAAGGGCCATGGAGCATTGTGATGACAAGTGTCACGGAGCATTGTAATGAGAGGTTTCATTGTGCACCGTGATGACAAGGGGGATGGAGTATTGTGATGAAACTGGTCCTGGAGCATTGTGATAACAAAAGCCATTGAGCATTGTGATGACAGGCATCATGGAGCATTGTGAAGAAAGGGGTCATGGGGAATTGTAATGACAATAGAGAAATGTGATGAAAATGGTCAGCAAGCAAATTGATTAAAGTGGTCATTTAGAATTGTCATGAAAAACTATATAGAGCATTGTGATGGCAAAGGTCATGGAGAACTGTGATGACCAGGGTCATGTAGCATTGTGGTGACACGGTCATGGAACATTTTGATGACAAGAATTATGTAGCATTGTGTTGACACGGTCATGGAACCTTGTGATGACAAGAATTCTGGAGCATTGTGATGACAAGGGCCATGGAGCATTGTGATGACACGGTCATGGAACTTTGTGATGACAAGAATTCTGGAGCATTGTGATGACAAGGGCCATGGTTCATTGTGATGACACGGTCATGGAACTTTATGATGACAAGAATTCTGGAGCATTGTGATGACAAGGGCCATGGAGCATTGTGATGACACGGTCATGGAACATTGTGATGACAAGAATTATGGAGCATTGTGATGACACGGTCATGGAACATTGTGATGACAAGAATTCTGGAGCATTGTGATGACAAGGGCCATGGAGCATTGTGATGACACGGTCATAGAACATTGTGATGACAAGAATTATGGAGCATTGTGATGACACGGTCATGGAACATTGTGATGACAAGAATTCTGGAGCATTGTGATGACAAGGGCCATGGAGCATTGTGATGATACGGTCATGGAACATTGTGATGACAAGAATTCTGGAGCATTGTGATGACAAGGGCCATGGAGCATTGTGATGACCTGGTCATGGAACATTGTGATGACAAGAATTCTGGAGCATTTTGATGACACCGTCATGGAACATTGTGATGACAAGAATTATCGAGCATTGTGATGACACGGTCATGGAACATTGTGATGACAAGAATTATGGAGGATTGTGATGACACGGTCACGGAACATTGTGATGACAAGAATTCTGGAGCATTGTGATGAGAAGGGCCATGGAGCATTGTGATGACACGGTCATGGAACATTGTGATGACAAGAATTCTGGAGCATTGTGATGACAAGGGCAATGGAGCATTGTGATGACACGGTCATGGAACATTGTGATGACAAGAATTCTGGAGCATGGTGATGACAAAGGCCATGGTGCATTGTGATGACACGGTCATGGAACTTTGTGATGACAAGCAATCTGGAGCATTGTGATGAAAAGGGCCATGGAGCATTGTTATGACACGGTCATGGAACATTGTGATGACAAGAATTCTGGAGCATTGTGATGCGAAGGGCCATGGAGAATTGTGATGACATGGTCATGGAACATGGTGATGACAAGAATTCTGTTGCATTGTGATGACAAGGGCCATGGAGCATTGTGATGACAAGTGTCACGGAGCATTGTAAAGAGAGGTTTCATTGTGCACCGTGATGACAAGTGGGATGGAGTATTGTGATGAAACTGGTCCTGGAGCATTGTGATAACAAAGGCCATTGAGCATTGTGATGACAGGCATCATGGAGCATTGTGAAGAAAGGGGTTATGGGGAATTGTAATGACAATAGAGATATGTGATGAAAATGGTCAACAAGCAAATTGATTAAAGTGGTCATTTAGAATTGTCATGAAAAACTATATAGAGCATTGTGATGGAAAAGGTCATGGAGAACTGTGATGACCAATGTCATGGAGCATTGTGATGACACGGTCATGGAACATTGTGATGACAAGAATTATGGAGCATTGTGATGACACGGTCATGGAACATTGTGATGACAAGAATTATGGAGCATTGTGATGACACGGTCATGGAACATTGTGATGACAAGAATTCTGGAGCATTGTGATGACAAGGGCCATGGAGCATTGTGATGACACGGTCATGGAACATTGTGATGACAAGAATTCTGGAGCATTGTGATGACACGGTCATGGAACATTGTGATGAGAAGAATTATGGAGCATTGTGATGACACGGTCATGGAACATTGTGATGACAAGAATTCTGGAGCATTGTGATGACCAGTGTCATGGAGCATTGTGATGACACGGTCATGGAATATTGTGATGACAAGAATTCTGGAGCATTGTGATGACAAGGGCCATGGAGCATTGTGGTGACACGGTCATGGAACATTGTGATGACAAGAATTATGTAGCATTGTGGTGACACGGTCATGGAACATTTTGATGACAAGAATTATGTAGCATTGTGATGACGCGGTCATGGAACCTTGTGATGACAAGAATTCTGGAGCATTGTGATGACAAGGGCCATGGAGCATTGTGATGACATGGTCATGGAACTTTGTGATGACAAGAAGTTTGGAGCATTGTGATGACAAGGGCCATGGTGCATTGTGATGACACGGTCATGGAACTTTATGATGACAAGGATTCTGGAGCATTGTGATGACAAGGGCCATGGAGCATTGTGATGACACGGTCATGGAACATTGTGATGACAAAAATTATGGAGCATTGTGATGACACGGTCATGGAACATTGTGATGACAAGAATTCTGGAGCATTGTGATGACAAGGGCCATGGAGCATTGTGATGACACGGTCATAGAACATTGTGATGACAAGAATTATGGAGCATTGTGATGACACGGTCATGGAACATTGTAATGACAAGAATTCTGGAGCATTGTGATGACAAGGGCCATGGAGCATTGTGATGATACGGTCATGGAACATTGTGATGACAAGAATTCTGGAGCATTGTGATGACAAGGGCCATGGAGCATTGTGATGACCTGGTCATGGAACATTGTGATGACAAGAATTCTGGAGCATTTTGATGACACCGTCATGGAACATTGTGATGACAAGAATTATCGAGCATTGTGATGACACGGTCATGGAACATTGTGATGACAAGAATTATGGAGCATTGTGATGACACGGTCACGGAATATTGTGATGACAAGAATTCTGGAGCATTGTGATGAGAAGGGCCATGGAGCATTGTGATGACACGGTCATGGAACATTGTGATGACAAGAATTATGGAGCATTGTGATGACACGGTCATGGAACATTGTGATGACAAGAATTCTGGAGAATTGTGATGACAAGGGCCATGGAGCATTGTGATGACACGGTCATGGAACATTGTGATGACAAGAATTCTGGAGCATTGGGATGACAAGGGCCATGGAGCATTGTGGTGACACGGTCATGGAACATTGTGATGACAAGAATTATGGAGCATTGTGATGACACGGTCATGGAACATTGTGATGACAAGAATTATGGAGCATTGTGATGACACGATCATGGAACATTGTGATGACAAGAATTCTGGAGCATTGTGATGACAAGGGCCATGGAGCATTGTGATAACACGGTCATGGAACATTGTGATGACAAGAATTCTGGAGCATTGTGATGACAAGGGCCATGGAGCATTGTGATGACAAGTGTCACAGAGCATTGTAATGAGAGGTTTCATTGTGCACCGTGATGACAAGGGGGATGGAGTATTGTGATGAAACTGGTCCTGGAGCATTGTGATAACAAAAGCCATTGAGCATTGTGATGACAGGCATCATGGAGCATTGTGAAGAAGGGGGTCATGGGAAATTGTAATGACAATAGAGAAATGTGATGAAAATTGTCAGCAAGCAAATTGATTAAAGTGGTCATTTAGAATTGTCATGAAAAACTATATAGAGCATTGTGATGGCAAAGGTCATGTAGAACTGTGATGACCAGGGTCATGTAGCATTGTGATGACACAGTCATGGAACATTGTGATGACAAGAATTATGGAGCATTGTGATGACACGGTCATGGAACATTGTGATGACTAGAATTCTGGAGAATTGTGATGACAACGGCCATGGAGCATTGTGATGACACGGTCATGGAACATTGTGATGACAAGAATTCTGGAGCATTGTGATGACAAGGGCCATGGAGCATTGTGATGACACGGTCATGGAACATTGTGATGACAAGAATTCTGGAGCATGGTGATGACAAAGGCCATGGTGCATTGTGATGACACGGTCATGGAACTTTGTGATGACAAGCAATCTGGAGCATTGTGATGACACGATCATGGAACATTGAGATGACAAGAATTCTGGAGCAATGTGATGACAAGGGCCATGGAGCATTGTGATAATACGGTCATGGAACTTTGTGATGACAAGCAATCTGTAGCATTGTGATGAAAAGGGCCATGGAGCATTGTGATGACACGGTCATGGAACATTGTGATGACAAGAATTCTGGAGCATGGTGATGACAAAGGCCATGGTGCATTGTGATGACACGGTCATGGAACTTTGTGATGACAAGCAATCTGGAGCATTGTGATGAAAAGGGCCATGGAGCATTGTGATGACACGGTCATGGAACATTGTGATGACAAGAATTATGGAGCATTGTGATGACACGGTCACGGAACATTGTGATGACAAGAATTCTGGAGCATTGTGATGAGAAGGGCCATGGAGCATTGTGATGACATGGTCATGGAACATGGTGATGACAAGAGTTCTGGAGCATTGTGATGACAAGGGCCATGGAGCATTGTGATGACAAGTGTCACGGAGCATTGTAATGAGAGGTTTCATTGTGCACCGTGATGACAAGGGGGATGGAGTATTGTGATGAAACTGGTCCTGGAGCATTGTGATAACAAAAGCCATTGAGCATTGTGATGACAGGCATCATGGAGCATTGTGAAGAAAGGGGTCATGGGGAATTGTAATGACAATAGAGAAATGTGATGAAAATGGTCAGCAAGCAAATTGATTAAAGTGGTCATTTAGAATTGTCATGAAAAACTATATAGAGCATTGTGATGGCAAAGGTCATGGAGAACTGTGATGACCAGGGTCATGTAGCATTGTGGTGACACGGTCATGGAACATTTTGATGACAAGAATTATGTAGCATTGTGTTGACACGGTCATGGAACCTTGTGATGACAAGAATTCTGGAGCATTGTGATGACAAGGGCCATGGAGCATTGTGATGACACGGTCATGGAACTTTGTGATGACAAGAATTCTGGAGCATTGTGATGACAAGGGCCATGGTTCATTGTGATGACACGGTCATGGAACTTTATGATGACAAGAATTCTGGAGCATTGTGATGACAAGGGCCATGGAGCATTGTGATGACACGGTCATGGAACATTGTGATGACAAGAATTATGGAGCATTGTGATGACACGGTCATGGAACATTGTGATGACAAGAATTCTGGAGCATTGTGATGACAAGGGCCATGGAGCATTGTGATGACACGGTCATAGAACATTGTGATGACAAGAATTATGGAGCATTGTGATGACACGGTCATGGAACATTGTGATGACAAGAATTCTGGAGCATTGTGATGACAAGGGCCATGGAGCATTGTGATGATACGGTCATGGAACATTGTGATGACAAGAATTCTGGAGCATTGTGATGACAAGGGCCATGGAGCATTGTGATGACCTGGTCATGGAACATTGTGATGACAAGAATTCTGGAGCATTTTGATGACACCGTCATGGAACATTGTGATGACAAGAATTATCGAGCATTGTGATGACACGGTCATGGAACATTGTGATGACAAGAATTATGGAGGATTGTGATGACACGGTCACGGAACATTGTGATGACAAGAATTCTGGAGCATTGTGATGAGAAGGGCCATGGAGCATTGTGATGACACGGTCATGGAACATTGTGATGACAAGAATTCTGGAGCATTGTGATGACAAGGGCCATGGAGCATTGTGATGACACGGTCATGGATCATTGTGATGACAAGAATTCTGGAGCATGGTGATGACAAAGGCCATGGTGCATTGTGATGACACGGTCATGGAACTTTGTGATGACAAGCAATCTGGAGCATTGTGATGAAAAGGGCCATGGAGCATTGTTATGACACGGTCATGGAACATTGTGATGACAAGAATTCTGGAGCATTGTGATGCGAAGGGCCATGGAGAATTGTGATGACATGGTCATGGAACATGGTGATGACAAGAATTCTGTTGCATTGTGATGACAAGTGCCATGGAGCATTGTGATGACAAGTGTCACGGAGCATTGTAAAGAGAGGTTTCATTGTGCACCGTGATGACAAGTGGGATGGAGTATTGTGATGAAACTGGTCCTGGAGCATTGTGATAACAAAGGCCATTGAGCATTGTGATGACAGGCATCATGGAGCATTGTGAAGAAAGGGGTTATGGGGAATTGTAATGACAATAGAGATATGTGATGAAAATGGTCAACAAGCAAATTGATTAAAGTGGTCATTTAGAATTGTCATGAAAAACTATATAGAGCATTGTGATGGAAAAGGTCATGGAGAACTGTGATGACCAATGTCATGTAGCATTGTGATGACACGGTCATGGAACATTGTGATGACAAGAATTATGGAGCATTGTGATGACACGGTCATGGAACATTGTGATGACAAGAATTATGGAGCATTGTGATGACACGGTCATGGAACATTGTGATGACAAGAATTCTGGAGCATTGTGATGACAAGGGCCATGGAGCATTGTGATGACACGGTCATGGAACATTGTGATGACAAGAATTCTGGAGCATTGTGATGACACGGTCATGGAACATTGTGATGAGAAGAATTATGGAGCATTGTGATGACACGGTCATGGAACATTGTGATGACAAGAATTCTGGAGCATTGTGATGACCAGTGTCATGGAGCATTGTGATGACACGGTCATGGAATATTGTGATGACAAGAATTCTGGAGCATTGTGATGACAAGGGCCATGGAGCATTGTGGTGACACGGTCATGGAACATTGTGATGACAAGAATTATGTAGCATTGTGGTGACACGGTCATGGAACATTTTGATGACAAGAATTATGTAGCATTGTGATGACGCGGTCATGGAACCTTGTGATGACAAGAATTCTGGAGCATTGTGATGACAAGGGCCATGGAGCATTGTGATGACACGGTCATGGAACTTTGTGATGACAAGAAGTTTGGAGCATTGTGATGACAAGGGCCATGGTGCATTGTGATGACACGGTCATGGAACTTTATGATGACAAGAATTCTGGAGCATTGTGATGACAAGGGCCATGGAGCATTGTGATGACACGGTCATGGAACATTGTGATGACAAGAATTATGGAGCATTGTGATGACACGGTCATGGAACATTGTGATGACAAGAATTCTGGAGCATTGTGATGACAAGGGCCATGGAGCATTGTGATGACACGGTCATAGAACATTGTGATGACAAGAATTATGGAGCATTGTGATGACACGGTCATGGAACATTGTGATGACAAGAATTCTGGAGCATTGTGATGACAAGGGCCATGGAGCATTGTGATGATACGGTCATGGAACATTGTGATGACAAGAATTCTGGAGCATTGTGATGACAAGGGCCATGGAGCATTGTGATGACCTGGTCATGGAACATTGTGATGACAAGAATTCTGGAGCATTTTGATGACACCGTCATGGAACATTGTGATGACAAGAATTATCGAGCATTGTGATGACACGGTCATGGAACATTGTGATGACAAGAATTATGGAGGATTGTGATGACACGGTCACGGAACATTGTGATGACAAGAATTCTGGAGCATTGTGATGAGAAGGGCCATGGAGCATTGTGATGACACGGTCATGGAACATTGTGATGACAAGAATTCTGGAGCATTGTGATGACAAGGGCCATGGAGCATTGTGATGACACGGTCATGGAACATTGTGATGACAAGAATTCTGGAGCATGGTGATGACAAAGGCCATGGTGCATTGTGATGACACGGTCATGGAACTTTGTGATGACAAGCAATCTGGAGCATTGTGATGAAAAGGGCCATGGAGCATTGTTATGACACGGTCATGGAACATTGTGATGACAAGAATTCTGGAGCATTGTGATGCGAAGGGCCATGGAGAATTGTGATGACATGGTCATGGAACATGGTGATGACAAGAATTCTGTTGCATTGTGATGACAAGGGCCATGGAGCATTGTGATGACAAGTGTCACGGAGCATTGTAAAGAGAGGTTTCATTGTGCACCGTGATGACAAGTGGGATGGAGTATTGTGATGAAACTGGTCCTGGAGCATTGTGATAACAAAGGCCATTGAGCATTGTGATGACAGGCATCATGGAGCATTGTGAAGAAAGGGGTTATGGGGAATTGTAATGACAATAGAGATATGTGATGAAAATGGTCAACAAGCAAATTGATTAAAGTGGTCATTTAGAATTGTCATGAAAAACTATATAGAGCATTGTGATGGAAAAGGTCATGGAGAACTGTGATGACCAATGTCATGTAGCATTGTGATGACACGGTCATGGAACATTGTGATGACAAGAATTATGGAGCATTGTGATGACACGGTCATGGAACATTGTGATGACAAGAATTATGGAGCATTGTGATGACACGGTCATGGAACATTGTGATGACAAGAATTCTGGAGCATTGTGATGACAAGGGCCATGGAGCATTGTGATGACACGGTCATGGAACATTGTGATGACAAGAATTCTGGAGCATTGTGATGACACGGTCATGGAACATTGTGATGAGAAGAATTATGGAGCATTGTGATGACACGGTCATGGAACATTGTGATGACAAGAATTCTGGAGCATTGTGATGACAAGGGCCATGGAGCATTGTGATGACACGGTCATGGAACATTGTGATGACAAGAATTCTGGAGCATTGTGATGACAAGGGCCATGGAGCATTGTGATGACAAGAATTCTGGAGCATTGTGATGAGAAGGGCCATGGAGAATTGTGATGACATGGTCATGGAACATGGTGATGACAAGAATTCTGGAGCATTGTGATGACAAGGGCCATGGTGCATTTTGATGACACGGTCATGGAACTTTGTGATGACAAGAAATCTGGAGCATTGTGATGACACGGTCATGGAACATTTTGATGACAAGAATTATGGAGCATTGTAATGACACGGTCATGGAATCTTTTGATGACAAGAATTCAGGAGCATTGTGATGACAAGGGCCATGGAGCATTCTGATGACACGGTCATGGAACACTGTGATGACAAGAATTCTGGAGCATTGTGATGACAAGGGCCATGGTGCATTGTGATGACACGGTCATGGAACTTTGTGATGACAAGAATTCTGGAGCATTGTGATGACACGGTCATGGAACATTTTGATGACAAGAATTATGGAGCATTGTGATGACACGGTCATGGAACATTGTGATGACAAGAATTCTGCAGCATTGTGTTGACAAGGGCCATGGAGCATTGTGATGACACGGTCATGGAACATTGTGATGACAAGAATTATGGAGCATTGTGATGACAAGGGCCATGGAGCATTGTGATGACACGGTAAAGGAATATTGTGATGACAAGAATTCTGGAGAATTGTGATGACAAGGGCCATGGTGCATTGTGATGACACGGTCATGGAACATTGTGATGACAAGAATTCTGGAGCATTGTGATGAGAAGGGCCATGGAGAATTGTGATGACATGGTCATGGAACATGGTGATGACAAGAATTCTGGACCATTGTGATGACACGGTCATGGAACATTGTGATGACAAGAATTCTGGAGCATGGTGATGACAAAGGCCATGGTGCATTGTGATGACACGGTCATGGAACTTTGTGATGACAAGCAATCTGGAGCATTGTGATGAAAAGGGCCATGGAGCATTGTGATGACACGGTCATGGAACATTGTGATGACAAGAATTCTGGAGCATTGTGATGCGAAGGGCCATGGAGAATTGTGATGACATGGTCATGGAACATGGTGATGACAAGAATTCTGGAGCATTGTGATGACAAGGGCCATGGAGCATTGTGATGACAAGTGTCACGGAGCATTGTAATGAGAGGTTTCATTGTGCACCGTGATGACAAGGGGGATGGAGTATTGTGATGAAACTGGTCCTGGAGCATTGTGATAACAAAAGCCATTGAGCATTGTGGTGACAGGCATCATGGAGCATTGTGAAGAAAGGGGTCATGGGGAATTGTAATGACAATAGAGAAATGTGATGAAAATGGTCAGCAAGCAAATTGATTAAAGTGGTCATTTAGAATTGTCATGAAAAACTATATAGAGCATTGTGATGGCAAAGGTCATGGAGAACTGTGATGACCAGTGTCATGTAGCATTCTGATGATACGGTCATGGAACATTGTGATGACAAGAATTGTGGAGCATTGTGGTGACACGGTCATGGAACATTGTGATGACAAGAATTATGGAGCATTGTGATGACACGGTCATGGAACATTGTGATGACAAGAATTCTGGAGAATTGTGATGACAAGGGCCATGGAGCATTGTGATGACACGGTCATGCAACATTGTGATGACAAGAATTCTGGAGCATTGGGATGACAAGGGCCATGGAGCATTGTGGTGACACGGTCATGGAACATTGAGATGACAAGAATTATGGAGCATTGTGATGACACGGTCATGGAACATTGTGATGACAAGAATTATGGAGCATTGTGATGACACGATCATGGAACATTGAGATGACAAGAATTCTGGAGCAATGTGATGACAAGGGCCATGGAGCATTGTGATAATACGGTCATGGAACTTTGTGATGACAAGCAATCTGGAGCATTGTGATGAAAAGGGCCATGGAGCATTGTGATGACACGGTCATGGAACATTGTGATGACAAGAATTCTGGAGCATTGTGATGCGAAGGGCCATGGAGAATTGTGATGACATGGTCATGGAACATGGTGATGACAAGAGTTCTGGAGCATTGTGATGACAAGGGCCATGGAGCATTGTGATGACAAGTGTCACGGAGCATTGTAATGAGAGGTTTCATTGTGCACCGTGATGACAAGGGGGATGGAGTATTGTGATGAAACTGGTCCTGGAGCATTGTGATAACAAAAGCCATTGAGCATTGTGATGACAGGCATCATGGAGCATTGTGAAGAAAGGGGTCATGGGGAATTGTAATGACAATAGAGAAATGTGATGAAAATGGTCAGCAAGCAAATTGATTAAAGTGGTCATTTAGAATTGTCATGAAAAACTATATAGAGCATTGTGATGGCAAAGGTCATGGAGAACTGTGATGACCAGGGTCATGTAGCATTGTGGTGACACGGTCATGGAACATTTTGATGACAAGAATTATGTAGCATTGTGATGACACGGTCATGGAACCTTGTGATGACAAGAATTCTGGAGCATTGTGATGACAAGGGCCATGGAGCATTGTGATGACACGGTCATGGAACTTTGTGATGACAAGAAGTTTGGAGCATTGTGCAGACAAGGGCCATGGTGCATTGTGATGACACGGTCATGGAACTTTGTGATGACAAGAATTCTGGAGCATTGTGATGACAAGGGCCATGGAGCATTGTGATGACAAGTGTCACGGAGCATTGTAAAGAGAGGTATCATTGTGCACCGTGATGACAAGTGGGGTGGAGTATTGTGATGAAACTGGTCCTGGAGCATTGTGATAACAAAGGCCATTGAGCATTGTGATGACAGGCATCATGGAGCATTGTGAAGAAAGGGGTTATGGGGAATTGTAATGACAATAGAGATATGTGATGAAAATGGTCAACAAGCAAATTGATTAAAGTGGTCATTTAGAATTGTCATGAAAAACTATATAGAGCATTGTGATGGAAAAGGTCATGGAGAACTGTGATGACCAATGTCATGTAGCATTGTGATGACACGGTCTTGGAACATTGTGATGACAAGAATTATGGAGCATTGTGATGACACGGTCATGGAACATTGTGATGACAAGAATTATGGAGCATTGTGATGACACGGTCATGGAACATTGTGATGACAAGAATTCTGGAACATTGTGATGACAAGGGCCATGGAGCATTGTGATGACACGGTCATGGAACATTGTGATGACAAGAATTCTGGAGCATTGTGATGACACGGTTATGGAACATTGTGATGAGAAGAATTATGGAGCATTGTGATGACACGGTCATGGAACATTGTGATGACAAGAATTCTGGAGCATTGTGATGACAAGGGCCATGGAGCATTGTGATGACACGGTCATGGAACATTGTGATGACAAGAATTCTGGAGCATTGTGATGACAAGGGCCATGGAGCATTGTGATGACAAGAATTCTGGAGCATTGTGATGAGAAGGGCCATGGAGAATTGTGATGACATGGTCATGGAACATGGTGATGACAAGAATTCTGGAGCATTGTGATGACAAGGGCCATGGTGCATTGTGATGACACGGTCATGGAACTTTGTGATGTCAAGAATTCTGGAGCATTGTGATGACACGGTCATGGAACATTTTGATGACAAGAATTATGGAGCATTGTGATGACACGGTCATGGAACATTGTGATGACAAGAAATCTGGAGCATTGTGATGACAAGGGCCATGGAGCTTTGTGATGACACGGTCATGGAACATTGTGATGAAAAGAATTCTGGAGCATTGTGATGACAAGGGCCATGGAGCATTGTGATGACACGGTCATGGAACATTGTGATGACAAGAAGTTTGGAGCATTGTGATGACAAGGGCCATGGTGCATTGTGATGACACGGTCATGGAACTTTGTGATGACAAGAATTCTGGAGCATTGTGATTACAAGGGCCATGGAGCATTGTGATGACACGGTCATGGAACATTGTGATGACAAGAATTATGGAGCATTGTGATGACACGGTCATGGAACATTGTGATGACAAGAATTCTGCAGCATTGTGTTGACAAGGGCCATGGAGCATTGTGATGACACGGTCATGGAACATTGTGATGACAAGAATTCTGGAGCATTGTGATGAGAAGGGCCATGGAGAATTGTGATGACATGGTCATGGAACATGGTGATGACAAGAATTCTGGACCATTGTGATGACACGGTCATGGAACATTGTGATGACAAGAATTCTGGAGCATGGTGATGACAAAGGCCATGGTGCATTGTGATGACACGGTCATGGAACTTTGTGATGACAAGCAATCTGGAGCATTGTGATGAAAAGGGCCATGGAGCATTGTGATGACACGGTCATGGAACATTGTGATGACAAGAATTCTGGAGCATTGTGATGCGAAGGGCCATGGAGAATTGTGATGACATGGTCATGGAACATGGTGATGACAAGAATTCTGGAGCATTGTGATGACAAGGGCCATGGAGCATTGTGATGACAAGTGTCACGGAGCATTGTAATGAGAGGTTTCATTGTGCACCGTGATGACAAGGGGGATGGAGTATTGTGATGAAACTGGTCCTGGAGCATTGTGATAACAAAAGCCATTGAGCATTGTGGTGACAGGCATCATGGAGCATTGTGAAGAAAGGGGTCATGGGGAATTGTAATGACAATAGAGAAATGTGATGAAAATGGTCAGCAAGCAAATTGATTAAAGTGGTCATTTAGAATTGTCATGAAAAACTATATAGAGCATTGTGATGGCAAAGGTCATGGAGAACTGTGATGACCAGTGTCATGTAGCATTGTGATGATACGGTCATGGAACATTGTGATGACAAGAATTGTGGAGCATTGTGGTGACACGGTCATGGAACATTGTGATGACAAGAATTATGGAGCATTGTGATGACACGGTCATGGAACATTGTGATGACAAGAATTCTGGAGAATTGTGATGACAAGGGCCATGGAGCATTGTGATGACACGGTCATGGAACATTGTGATGACAAGAATTCTGGAGCATTGGGATGACAAGGGCCATGGAGCATTGTGGTGACACGGTCATGGAACATTGAGATGACAAGAATTATGGAGCATTGTGATGACACGGTCATGGAACATTGTGATGACAAGAATTATGGAGCATTGTGATGACACGATCATGGAACATTGAGATGACAAGAATTCTGGAGCAATGTGATGACAAGGGCCATGGAGCATTGTGATAATACGGTCATGGAACTTTGTGATGACAAGCAATCTGGAGCATTGTGATGAAAAGGGCCATGGAGCATTGTGATGACACGGTCATGGAACATTGTGATGACAAGAATTCTGGAGCATTGTGATGCGAAGGGCCATGGAGAATTGTGATGACATGGTCATGGAACATGGTGATGACAAGAATTCTGGAGCATTGTGATGACAAGGGCCATGGAGCATTGTGATGACAAGTGGCACGGAGCATTGTAATGAGAGGTTTCATTGTGCACCGTGATGACAAGGGGGATGGAGTATTGTGATGAAACTGGTCCTGGAGCATTGTGATAACAAAAGCCATTGAGCATTGTGATGACAGGCATCATGGAGCATTGTGAAGAAAGGGGTCATGGGGAATTGTAATGACAATAGAGAAATGTGATGAAAATGGTCAGCAAGCAAATTGATTAAAGTGGTCATTTAGAATTGTCATGAAAAACTATATAGAGCATTGTGATGGCAAAGGTCATGGAGAACTGTGATGACCAGGGTCATGTAGCATTGTGGTGACACGGTCATGGAACATTTTGATGACAAGAATTATGTAGCATTGTGATGACACGGTCATGGAACCTTGTGATGACAAGAATTCTGGAGCATTGTGATGACAAGGGCCATGGAGCATTGTGATGACACGGTCATGGAACTTTGTGATGACAAGAAGTTTGGAGCATTGTGATGACAAGGGCCATGGTGCATTGTGATGACACGGTCATGGAACATTGTGATGACAAGAATTCTGGAGCATTGTGATGACAAGTGTCACGGAGCATTGTAAAGAGAGGTTTCACTGTGCACCGTGATGACAAGTGGGGTGGAGTATTGTGATGAAACTGGTCCTGGAGCATTGTGATAACAAAGGCCATTGAGCATTGTGATGACAGGCATCATGGAGCATTGTGAAGAAAGGGGTTATGGGGAATTGTAATGACAATAGAGATATGTGATGAAAATGGTCAACAAGCAAATTGATTAAAGTGGTCATTTAGAATTGTCATGAAAAACTATATAGAGCATTGTGATGGAAAAGGTCATGGAGAACTGTGATGACCAATGTCATGTAGCATTGTGATGACACGGTCATGGAACATTGTGATGACAAGAATTCTGGAGCATTGTGATGACACGGTCATGGAACATTGTGATGACAAGAATTATGGAGCATTGTGATGACACGGTCATGGAACATTGTGATGACAAGAATTCTGGAGCATTGTGATGACAAGGGCCATGGAGCATTGTGATGACACGGTCATGGAACATTGTGATGACAAGAATTCTGGAGCATTGTGATGACACGGTTATGGAACATTGTGATGACAAGAATTCTGGAGCATTGTGATGACACGGTCATGGAACATTGTGATGACAAGAATTCTGGAGCATTGTGATGACAAGGGCCATGGAGCATTGTGATGACACAGTCATGGAACATTGTGATGACAAGAATTCTGGAGCATTGTGATGACAAGGGCCATGGAGCATTGTGATGACAAGAATTCTGGAGCATTGTGATGAGAAGGGCCATGGAGAATTGTGATGACATGGTCATGGAACATGGTGATGACAAGAATTCTGGAGCATTGTGATGACAAGGGCCATGGTGCATTGTGATGACACGGTCATGGAACTTTGTGATGACAAGAAATCTGGAGCATTGTGATGACACGGTCATGGAACATTTTGATGACAAGAATTATGGAGCATTGTAATGACACCGTCATGGAATCTTTTGATGACAAGAATTCAGGAGCATTGTGATGACAAGGGCCATGGAGCATTCTGATGACACGGTCATGGAACACTGTGATGACAAGAATTCTGGAGCATTGTGATGACAAGGGCCATGGTGCATTGTGATGACACGGTCATGGAACTTTGTGATGACAAGAATTCTGGAGCATTGTGATGACACGGTCATGGAACATTTTGATGACAAGAATTATGGAGCATTGTGATGACACGGTCATGGAACATTGTGATGACAAGAAATCTGGAGCATTGAGATGACAAGGGCCATGGAGCTTTGTGATGACACGGTCATGGAACATTGTGATGAAAAGAATTCTGGAGCATTGTGATGACAAGGGCCATGGAGCATTGTGATGACACGGTCATGGAACATTGTGATGACAAGAAGTTTGGAGCATTGTGATGACAAGGGCCATGGTGCATTGTGATGACACGGTCATGGAACTTTGTGATGACAAGAATTCTGGAGCATTGTGATTACAAGGGCCATGGAGCATTGTGATGACACGGTCATGGAACATTGTGATGACAAGAATTATGGAGCATTGTGATGACACGGTCATGGAACATTGTGATGACAAGAATTCTGCAGTATTGTGATGAGAAGGGCCATGGAGAATTGTGATGACATGGTCATGGAACATGGTGATGACAAGAATTCTGGACCATTGTGATGACACGGTCATGGAACATTGTGATGACAAGAATTCTGGAGCATGGTGATGACAAAGGTCATGGTGCATTGTGATGACACGGTCATGGAACTTTGTGATGACAAGCAATCTGGAGCATTGTGATGCGAAGGGCCATGGAGAATTGTGATGACATGGTCATGGAACATGGTGATGACAAGAATTCTGGAGCATTGTGATGACAAGGGCCATGGAGCATTGTGATGACAAGTGTCACGGAGCATTGTAATGAGAGGTTTCATTGTGCACCGTGATGACAAGGGGGATGGAGTATTGTGATGAAACTGGTCCTGGAGCATTGTGATAACAAAAGCCATTGAGCATTGTGGTGACAGGCATCATGGAGCATTGTGAAGAAAGGGGTCATGGGGAATTGTAATGACAATAGAGAAATGTGATGAAAATGGTCAGCAAGCAAATTGATTAAAGTGGTCATTTAGAATTGTCATGAAAAACTATATAGAGCATTGTGATGGCAAAGGTCATGGAGAACTGTGATGACCAGTGTCATGTAGCATTGTGATGATACGGTCATGGAACATTGTGATGACAAGAATTGTGGAGCATTGTGGTGACACGGTCATGGAACATTGTGATGATAAGAATTATGGAGCATTGTGATGACACGGTCATGGAACCTTGTGATGACAAGAATTCTGGAGAATTGTGATGACAAGGGCCATGGAGCATTGTGATGACACGGTCATGGAACATTGTGATGACAAGAATTCTGGAGCATTGGGATGACAAGGGCCATGGAGCATTGTGGTGACACGGTCATGGAACATTGAGATGACAAGAATTATGGAGCATTGTGATGACACGGTCATGGAACATTGTGATGACAAGAATTATGGAGCATTGTGATGACACGATCATGGAACATTGAGATGACAAGAATTCTGGAGCAATGTGATGACAAGGGCCATGGAGCATTGTGATAATACGGTCATGGAACTTTGTGATGACAAGCAATCTGGAGCATTGTGATGAAAAGGGCCATGGAGCATTGTGATGACACGGTCATGGAATATTGTGATGACAAGAATTCTGGAGCATTGTGATGCGAAGGGCCATGGAGAATTGTGATGACATGGTCATGGAACATGGTGATGACAAGAGTTCTGGAGCATTGTGATGACAAGGGCCATGGAGCATTGTGATGACAAGTGTCACGGAGCATTGTAATGAGAGGTTTCATTGTGCACCGTGATGACAAGGGGGATGGAGTATTGTGATGAAACTGGTCCTGGAGCATTGTGATAACAAAAGCCATTGAGCATTGTGATGACAGGCATCATGGAGCATTGTGAAGAAAGGGGTCATGGGGAATTGTAATGACAATAGAGAAATGTGATGAAAATGGTCAGCAAGCAAATTGATTAAAGTGGTCATTTAGAATTGTCATGAAAAACTATATAGAGCATTGTGATGGCAAAGGTCATGGAGAACTGTGATGACCAGGGTCATGTAGCATTGTGGTGACACGGTCATGGAACATTGTGATGACAAGAATTATGGAGCATTGTGATGACACGGTCATGGAACATTGTGATGACAAGAATTATGGAGCATTGTGATGACACGGTCATGGAACATTGTGATGACAAGAATTCTGGAGCATTGTGATGACAAGGGCCATGGAGCATTGTGATGACACGGTCATGGAACATTGTGATGACAAGAATTCTGGAGCATTGTGATGACACGGTTATGGAACATTGTGATGAGAAGAATTATGGAGCATTGTGATGACACGGTCATGGAACATTGTGATGACAAGAATTCTGGAGCATTGTGATGACAAGGGCCATGGAGCATTGTGATGACACGGTCATGGAACATTGTGATGACAAGAAGTTTGGAGCATTGTGATGACAAGGGCCATGGTGCATTGTGATGACACGGTCAGGGAACTTTGTGATGACAAGAATTCTGGAGCATTGTGATTACAAGGGCCATGGAGCATTGTGATGACACGGTCATGGAACATTGTGATGACAAGAATTATGGAGCATTGTGATGACACGGTCATGGAACATTGTGATGACAAGAATTCTGCAGCATTGTGTTGACAAGGGCCATGGAGCATTGTGATGACACGGTCATGGAACATTGTGATGACAAGAATTCTGGAGCATTGTGATGAGAAGGGCCATGGAGAATTGTGATGACATGGTCATGGAACATGGTGATGACAAGAATTCTGGACCATTGTGATGACACGGTCATGGAACATTGTGATGACAAGAATTCTGGAGCATGGTGATGACAAAGGCCATGGTGCATTGTGATGACACGGTCATGGAACTTTGTGATGACAAGCAATCTGGAGCATTGTGATGAAAAGGGCCATGGAGCATTGTGATGACACGGTCATGGAACATTGAGATGACAAGAATTCTGGAGCATTGTGATGCGAAGGGCCATGGAGAATTGTGATGACATGGTCATGGAACATGGTGATGACAAGAATTCTGGAGCATTGTGATGACAAGGGCCATGGAGCATTGTGATGACAAGTGTCACGGAGCATTGTAATGAGAGGTTTCATTGTGCACCGTGATGACAAGGGGGATGGAGTATTGTGATGAAACTGGTCCTGGAGCATTGTGATAACAAAAGCCATTGAGCATTGTGGTGACAGGCATCATGGAGCATTGTGAAGAAAGGGGTCATGGGGAATTGTAATGACAATAGAGAAATGTGATGAAAATGGTCAGCAAGCAAATTGATTAAAGTGGTCATTTAGAATTGTCATGAAAAACTATATAGAGCATTGTGATGGCAAAGGTCATGGAGAACTGTGATGACCAGTGTCATGTAGCATTGTGATGATACGGTCATGGAACATTGTGATGACAAGAATTGTGGAGCATTGTGGTGACACGGTCATGGAACATTGTGATGACAAGAATTATGGAGCATTGTCATGACACGGTCATGGAACATTGTGATGACAAGAATTCTGGAGAATTGTGATGACAAGGGCCATGGAGCATTCTGATGACACGGTCATGGAACATTGTGATGACAAGAATTCTGGAGCATTGGGATGACAAGGGCCATGGAGCATTGTGGTGACACGGTCATGGAACATTGAGATGACAAGAATTATGGAGCATTGTGATGACACGGTCATGGAACATTGTGATGACAAGAATTATGGAGCATTGTGATGACACGATCATGGAACATTGAGATGACAAGAATTCTGGAGCAATGTGATGACAAGGGCCATGGAGCATTGTGATAATACGGTCATGGAACTTTGTGATGACAAGCAATCTGGAGCATTGTGATGAAAAGGGCCATGGAGCATTGTGATGACACGGTCATGGAACATTGTGATGACAAGAATTCTGGAGCATTGTGATGCGAAGGGCCATGGAGAATTGTGATGACATGGTCATGGAACATGGTGATGACAAGAGTTCTGGAGCATTGTGATGACAAGGGCCATGGAGCATTGTGATGACAAGTGTCACGGAGCATTGTAATGAGAGGTTTCATTGTGCACCGTGATGACAAGGGGGATGGAGTATTGTGATGAAACTGGTCCTGGAGCATTGTGATAACAAAAGCCATTGAGCATTGTGATGACAGGCATCATGGAGCATTGTGAAGAAAGGGGTCATGGGGAATTGTAATGACAATAGAGAAATGTGATGAAAATGGTCAGCAAGCAAATTGATTAAAGTGGTCATTTAGAATTGTCATGAAAAACTATATAGAGCATTGTGATGGCAAAGGTCATGGAGAACTGTGATGACCAGGGTCATGTAGCATTGTGGTGACACGGTCATGGAACATTTTGATGACAAGAATTATGTAGCATTGTGATGACACGGTCATGGAACCTTGTGATGACAAGAATTCTGGAGCATTGTGATGACAAGGGCCATGGAGCATTGTGATGACACGGTCATGGAACTTTGTGATGACAAGAAGTTTGGAGCATTGTGATGACAAGGGCCATGGTGCATTGTGATGACACGGTCATGGAACTTTGTGATGACAAGAATTCTGGAGCATTGTGATGACAAGGGCCATGGAGCATTGTGATGACAAGTGTCACGGAGCATTGTAAAGAGAGGTATCATTGTGCACCGTGATGACAAGTGGGGTGGAGTATTGTGATGAAACTGGTCCTGGAGCATTGTGATAACAAAGGCCATTGAGCATTGTGATGACAGGCATCATGGAGCATTGTGAAGAAAGGGGTTATGGGGAATTGTAATGACAATAGAGATATGTGATGAAAATGGTCAAAAAGCAAATTGATTAAAGTGGTCATTTAGAATTGTCATGAAAAACTATATAGAGCATTGTGATGGAAAAGGTCATGGAGAACTGTGATGACCAATGTCATGTAGCATTGTGATGACACGGTCATGGAACATTGTGATGACAAGAATTATGGAGCATTGTGATGACACGGTCATGGAACATTGTGATGACAAGAATTATGGAGCATTGTGATGACACGGTCATGGAACATTGTGATGACAAGAATTCTGGAGCATTGTGATGACAAGGGCCATGGAGCATTGTGATGACACGGTCATGGAACATTGTGATGACAAGAATTCTGGAGCATTGTGATGACACGGTTATGGAACATTGTGATGAGAAGAATTAAGGAGCATTGTGATGACACGGTCATGGAACATTGTGATGACAAGAATTCTGGAGCATTGTGATGACAAGGGCCATGGAGCATTGTGATGACACGGTCATGGAACATTGTGATGACAAGAATTCTGGAGCATTGTGATGACAAGGGCCATGGAGCATTGTGATGACAAGAATTCTGGAGCATTGTGATGAGAAGGGCCATGGAGAATTGTGATGACATGGTCATGGAACATGGTGATGACAAGAATTCAGGAGCATTGTGATGACAAGGGCCATGGAGCATTCTGATGACACGGTCATGGAACACTGTGATGACAAGAATTCTGGAGCATTGTGATGACAAGGGCCATGGTGCATTGTGATGACACGGTCATGGAACTTTGTGATGACAAGAATTCTGGAGCATTGTGATGACACGGTCATGGAACATTTTGATGACAAGAATTATGGAGCATTGTGATGACACGGTCATGGAACATTGTGATGACAAGAAATCTGGAGCATTGTGATGACAAGGGCCATGGAGCTTTGTGATGACACGGTCATGGAACATTGTGATGAAAAGAATTCTGGAGCATTGTGATGACAAGGGCCATGGAGCATTGTGATGACACGGTCATGGAACATTGTGATGACAAGAAGTTTGGAGCATTGTGATGACAAGGGCCATGGTGCATTGTGATGACACGGTCATGGAACTTTGTGATGACAAGAATTCTGGAGCATTGTGATGACAAGGGCCATGGTGCATTGTGATGACACGGTCATGGAACATTGTGATGACAAGAATTATGGAGCATTGTGATGACACGGTCATGGAACATTGTGATGACAAGAATTCTGCAGCATTGTGTTGACAAGGGCCATGGAGCATTGTGATGACACGGTCATGGAACATTGTGATGACAAGAATTATGGAGCATTGTGATGACAAGGGCCATGGAGCATTGTGATGACACGGTAAAGGAATATTGTGATGACAAGAATTCTGGAGAATTGTGATGACAAGGGCCATGGTGCATTGTGATGACACGGTCATGGAACATTGTGATGACAAGAATTCTGGAGCATTGTGATGAGAAGGGCCATGGAGAATTGTGATGACATGGTCATGGAACATGGTGATGACAAGAATTCTGGACCATTGTGATGACACGGTCATGGAACATTGTGATGACAAGAATTCTGGAGCATGGTGATGACAAAGGCCATGGTGCATTGTGATGACACGGTCATGGAACTTTGTGATGACAAGCAATCTGGAGCATTGTGATGAAAAGGGCCATGGAGCATTGTGATGACACGGTCATGGAACATTGTGATGACAAGAATTCTGGAGCATTGTGATGCGAAGGGCCATGGAGAATTGTGATGACATGGTCATGGAACATGGTGATGACAAGAATTCTGGAGCATTGTGATGACAAGGGCCATGGAGCATTGTGATGACAAGTGTCACGGAGCATTGTAATGAGAGGTTTCATTGTGCACCGTGATGACAAGGGGGATGGAGTATTGTGATGAAACTGGTCCTGGAGCATTGTGATAACAAAAGCCATTGAGCATTGTGGTGACAGGCATCATGGAGCATTGTGAAGAAAGGGGTCATGGGGAATTGTAATGACAATAGAGAAATGTGATGAAAATGGTCAGCAAGCAAATTGATTAAAGTGGTCATTTAGAATTGTCATGAAAAACTATATAGAGCATTGTGATGGCAAAGGTCATGGAGAACTGTGATGACCAGTGTCATGTAGCATTGTGATGATACGGTCATGGAACATTGTGATGACAAGAATTGTGGAGCATTGTGGTGACACGGTCATGGAACATTGTGATGACAAGAATTATGGAGCATTGTGATGACACGGTCATGGAACATTGTGATGACAAGAATTCTGGAGAATTGTGATGACAAGGGCCATGGAGCATTGTGATGACACGGTCATGGAACATTGTGATGACAAGAATTCTGGAGCATTGGGATGACAAGGGCCATGGAGCATTGTGGTGACACGGTCATGGAACATTGAGATGACAAGAATTATGGAGCATTGTGATGACACGGTCATGGAACATTGTGATGACAAGAATTATGGAGCATTGTGATGACACGATCATGGAACATTGAGATGACAAGAATTCTGGAGCAATGTGATGACAAGGGCCATGGAGCATTGTGATAATACGGTCATGGAACTTTGTGATGACAAGCAATCTGGAGCATTGTGATGAAAAGGGCCATGGAGCATTGTGATGACACGGTCATGGAACATTGTGATGACAAGAATTCTGGAGCATTGTGATGCGAAGGGCCATGGAGAATTGTGATGACATGGTCATGGAACATGGTGATGACAAGAGTTCTGGAGCATTGTGATGACAAGGGCCATGGAGCATTGTGATGACAAGTGTCACGGAGCATTGTAATGAGAGGTTTCATTGTGCACCGTGATGACAAGGGGGATGGAGTATTGTGATGAAACTGGTCCTGGAGCATTGTGATAACAAAAGCCATTGAGCATTGTGATGACAGGCATCATGGAGCATTGTGAAGAAAGGGGTCATGGGGAATTGTAATGACAATAGAGAAATGTGATGAAAATGGTCAGCAAGCAAATTGATTAAAGTGGTCATTTAGAATTGTCATGAAAAACTATATAGAGCATTGTGATGGCAAAGGTCATGGAGAACTGTGATGACCAGGGTCATGTAGCATTGTGGTGACACGGTCATGGAACATTTTGATGACAAGAATTATGTAGCATTGTGATGACACGGTCATGGAACCTTGTGATGACAAGAATTCTGGAGCATTGTGATGACAAGGGCCATGGAGCATTGTGATGACACGGTCATGGAACTTTGTGATGACAAGAAGTTTGGAGCATTGTGCAGACAAGGGCCATGGTGCATTGTGATGACACGGTCATGGAACATTGTGATGACAAGAATTCTGCAGCATTGTGTTGACAAGGGCCATGGAGCATTGTGATGACACGGTCATGGAACATTGTGATGACAAGAATTATGGAGCATTGTGATGACACGGTCATGGAACATTGTGATGACAAGAATTCTGGAGCATTGTGATGACAAGGGCCATGGAGCATTGTGATGACACGGTCATGGAACATTGTGATGACAAGAATTCTGGAGCATGGTGATGACAAAGGCCATGGTGCATTGTGATGACACGGTCATGGAACTTTGTGATGACAAGCAATCTGGAGCATTGTGATGAAAAGGGCCATGGAGCATTGTGATGACACGGTCATGGAACATTGTGATGACAAGAATTCTGGAGCATTGTGATGCGAAGGGCCATGGAGAATTGTGATGACATGGTCATGGAACATGGTGATGACAAGAATTCTGGAGAATTGTGATGACAAGGGCCATGGAGCATTGTGATGACAAGTGTCACGGAGCATTGTAATGAGAGGTTTCATTGTGCACCGTGATGACAAGGGGGATGGAGTATTGTGATGAAACTGGTCCTGGAGCATTGTGATAACAAAAGCCATTGAGCATTGTGATGACAGGCATCATGGAGCATTGTGAAGAAATGGGTCATGGGGAATTGTAATGACAATAGAGAAATGTGATGAAAATGGTCAACAAGCAAATTGATTAAAGTGGTCATTTAGAATTGTCATGAAAAAGTATATAGAGCATTGTGATGGCAAAGGTCATGGAGATGTGTGATGACCAGTGTCATGTAGCATTGTGATGACAGGGTCATGGAACATTGTGATGACAAGAATTATGGAGCATTGTGATGACAAGGGCCATGGAGCATTGTGATGACACGGTCATGGAACATTGTGATGACAAGAATTCTGGAGCATTGTGATGACAAGGGCCATGCAGCATTGTGGTGACATGGTCATGGAACATTGTGATGACAAGAATTATGGAGCATTGTGATGACACGGTCATGGAACATTGTGATGACAAGAATTATGGAGCATTGTGATGACACGGTCATGGAACATTGTGATGACAAGAATTCTGGAGCATTGTGATGACAAGGGCCATGGAGCATTGTGATGACACGGTCATGGAACATTGTGATGACAAGAATTCTGGAGCATTGTGATGACAAGGGCCATGGAGCATTGTGATGACACGGTCATGGAACATTGTGATGACAAGAATTCTGGAGAATTGTGATGACAATGGCCATGGAGCATTGTGATGACATGGTCATGGAACTTTGTGATGACAAGCAATCTGGAGCATTCTGATGACAGGCATCATGGAGCATTGTGAAGAAAGGGGTTATGGGGAATTGTAATGACAATAGAGAAATGTGATGAAAATGGTCAGCAAGCAAAGTGATTAAAGTGGTCATTTAGAATTGTCATGAAAAACTATATAGAGCATTGTGATGACAAAGGTCATGGAGAACTGTGATGACCAGGGTCATGTAGCATTGTGATGACACGGTCATGGAACATTGTGATGACAAGAATTCTGGAGCATTGTGATGACAAGGGCCATGGAGCATTGTGATGACACGGTCATGGAACATTGTGATGACAAGAATTCTGGAGAATTGTGATGACAAGGGCCATGGAGCATTGTGATGACCTGGTCATGGAACATTGTGATGACAAGAATTCTGGAGCATTTTGATGACACGGTCATGGAACATTGTGATGACAAGAATTATGGAGCATTGTGATGACAAGGGCCATGGTGCATTGTGATGACACGGTCATGGAACATTGTGATGACAAGAATTATGAATCATTGTGATGACAAGGGCCATGGTGTATTGTGATGACACGGTCATGGAACTTTGTGATGACAAGAATTATGGAGCATTGTGATGACAAGGGCCATGGAGCATTGTGATGACACAGTCATGGAACATTGTGATGACAAGAATTATGGAGCATTGTGATGACAAGGGCCATGGAGCATTGTGATGACATGGTCATCGAACATTGTGATGACAAGAAATCTGGAGCATTGTGATGACAAGGACCATGGAGCATTGTGATGACATGGTCATGGAACATTGTAATGACAAGAATTCTCGAGCATTGTGTTGACAAGGACCATGGAGCATTGTGATGACACGGTCAAGGAACATTGTGATGACAAGAATTCTGGAGCATTGTGATGACAAAGGCCATGGAGCATTGTGATGACAAGTGTCATGGAGCATTTTGATGATAAGAATTCTGGAGCAATATGATGACAAGGGCCATGGAGAATTGTGATGACATGGTCATGGAACATTGTGATGACAAGAATTGTAGAGCATTGTAATGACATTTGTCATGGAGCAGTGTAATGAAACTTTTCATTGTGCACCGTGATGAGAAGGGGGATGGAGTATTGTGATGAAACTGGTCCTGGAGCATTGTGATAACAAAAGCCATTGAGCATTGTGATGATAGGCATCATGGAGCATTGTGAAGAAGGGGGTCATGGGAAATTGTAATGACAATAGAGAAATGTGATGAAAATGGTCAGCAAGCAAAGTGATTAAAGTGGTCATTTAGAATTGTCATGAAAAACTATATAGAACATTGTGATGACAAAGGACATGGAGAATTGTGATGACCAGGGTCATGTAGCATTGTGATGACACGGTCATGGAACATTGTGATGACAAGAATTATGGAGCATTGTGATGACACTGTCATGGAACATTGTGATGACAAGAATTCTGGAGCAATGTGATGACAAAGGCCATGGAGCATTGTGATGACAAGTGTCATGGAGCATTGTGATGATAAGAATTCTGGAGCAATATGAGGACAAGGGCCATGGAGAATTGTGATGACATGGTCATGGAACATGATGATGACAAGAATTCTGGAGCATTGTGATGACACGGTCATGGAACATTGTGATGACAAGAATTCTGGAGCATGGTGATGACAAAGGCCATGGTGCATTGTGATGACACGGTCATGGAACTTTGTGATGACAAGCAATCTGGAGCATTGTGATGAAAAGGGCCATGGAGCATTGTGATGACACGGTCATGGAACATTGTGATGACAAGAATTCTGGAGCATTGTGATGCGAAGGGCCATGGAGAATTGTGATGACATGGTCATGGAACATGGTGATGACAAGAATTCTGGAGCATTGTGATGACAAGGGCCATGGAGCATTGTGATGACAAGTGTCACGGAGCATTGTAATGAGAGGTTTCATTGTGCACCGTGATGACAAGGGGGATGGAGTATTGTGATGAAACTGGTCCTGGAGCATTGTGATAACAAAATCCATTGAGCATTGTGATGACAGGCATCTTGGAGCATTGTGAAGAAAGGAGTCATGGGGAATTGTAATGACAATAGAGAAATGTGATGAAAATGGTCAGCAAGCAAATTGATTAAAGTGGTCATTTAGAATTGTCATGAAAAACTATATAGAGCATTGTGATGGCAAAGGTCATGGAGAACTGTGATGACCAGTGTCATGTAGCATTGTGATGACACGGTCATGGAACATTGTGATGACAAGAATTGTGGAGCATTGTGGTGACACGGTCATGGAACATTGTGATGACAAGAATTATGGAGCATTGTGATGACACGGTCATGGAACATTGTGATGACAAGAATTCTGGAGCATTGTGATGACAAGGGCCATGGAGCATTGTGATGACACGGTCATGGAACATTGTGATGACAAGAATTCTGGAGCATGGTGATGACAAAGCCCATGGGGCATTGTGATGACACGGTCATGGAACTTTGTGATGACAAGCAATCTGGAGCATTGTGATGAAAAGGGCCATGGAACATTGTGATGACACGGTCATGGAACATTGTGATGAGAAGAATTCTGGAGAATTGTGATGACAAGGGCCATGGAGCATTGTGATGACACGGTCATGGAACATTGTGATGACAAGAATTCTGGAGCATTGTGATGAGAAGGGCCATGGAGCATTGCAGTGACACGGTCATGGAACATTGTGATGACAAGAATTATGGAGCATTGTGATGACACGGTCATGGAACATTGTGATGACAAGAATTATGGAGCATTGTGATGACACGGTCATGCAACATTGTGATGACAAGAATTCTGGAGCATTTTGATGACAAGGGCCATGGAGCATTGTGATGACACGGTCATGGAACATTGTGATGACAAGAATTCTGGAGAATTGTGATGACAATGGCCATGGAGCATTGTGATGACACGGTCATGGAACATTGTGATGACAAGAATTCTGGAGAATTGTGATGACAAGGGCCATGGAGCATTGTGATGACCTGGTCATGGAACATTGTGATGACAAGAATTCTGGAGCATTTTGATGACACGGTCATGGAACATTGTGATGACAAGAATTATGGAGCATTGTGATGACAAGGGCCATGGTGCATTGTGATGACACGGTCATGGAACATTGTGATGACAAGAATTATGGATCATTGTGATGACAAGGGCCATGGTGCATTGTGATGACACGGTCATGGAACTTTGTGATGAGAAGAATTGTGGAGCATTGTGATGACAAGGGCCATGGAGCATTGTGATGACACGGTCATGGAACATTGTGATGACAAGAATTATGGAGCATTGTGATGACAAGGGCCATGGAGCATTGTGATGACATGGTCATCGAACATTGTGATGACAAGAATTCTGGAGCATTGTGATGACAAGGACCATGGAGCATTGTGATAACATGGTCATGGAACATTGTAATGACAAGAATTCTCGAGCATTGTGTTGACAAGGACCATGGAGCATTGTGATGACACGGTCAAGGAACATTGTGATGACAAGAATTCTGGAGCATTGTGATGACAAAGGCCATGGAGCATTGTGATGACAAGTGTCATGGAGCATTGTGATGATAAGAATTCTGGAGCAATATGATGACAAGGGCCATGGAGCATTGTGATGACAAGTGTCACGGAGCATTGTAATGAGAGGTTTCATTGTGCACCGTGATGACAAGGGGGATGGAGTATTGTGATGAAACTGGTCCTGGAGCATTGTGATAACAAAAGCCATTGAGCATTGTGATGACAGGCATCATGGAGCATTGTGAAGAAAGGAGTCATGGGGAATTGTAATGACAATAGAGAAATGTGATGAAAATGGTCAGCAAGCAAATTGATTAAAGTGGTCATTTAGAATTGTCATGAAAAACTATATAGAGCATTGTGATGGCAAAGGTCAGGGAGAACTGTGATGACCAGTGTCATGTAGCATTGTGATCACACGGTCATGGAACATTGTGATGACAAGAATTATGGAGCATTGTGATGACACGGTCATGGAACATTGTGATGACAAGAATTCTGGAGCATGGTGATGACAAAGCCTATGGGGCATTGTGATGACACGGTCATGGAACTTTGTGATGACAAGCAATCTGGAGCATTGTGATGAAAAGGGCCATGGAGCATTGTGATGACACGGTCATGGAACATTGTGATGACAAGAATTCTGGAGAATTGTGATGACAAGGGCCATGGAGCATTGTGATGACACGGTCATGCAACATTGTGATGACAAGAATTCTGGAGCATTGTGATGAGAAGGGCCATGGAGCATTGTGGTGACACGGTCATGGAACATTGTGATGACAAGAATTATGGAGAATTTTGATGACACGGTCATGGAACATTGTGATGACAAGAATTCTGGAGCATTGTGATGAAAAGGGCCATGGAGCATTGTGATGACACGGTCATGGAACATTGTAATGACAAGAATTCTGGAGCATTGTGATGACAAGGGCCATGGAGCATTGTGATGACACGGTCATGGAACATTGTGATGACAAGAATTGTTGAGCATTGTGATGACACGGTCATGGAACATTGTGATGACAAGAATTATGGAGCATTGTGATGACACGGTCATGGAACATTGTGATGACAAGAATTCTGGAAAATTGTGATGACAAGGGCCATGGAGCATTGTGATGACATGGTCATGGAACATTGTGATGACAAGAATTCTGGAGCATTTTAATGACACGGTCATGGAACATTGTGATGACAAGAATTATGGAGCATTGTGATGACAAGGGCCATGGTGCATTGTGATGACACGGTCATGGAACATTGTGATGACAAGCAATCTGGAGCATTGTGATGAAAAGGGCCATGGAGCATTGTGATGACACGGTCATGGAACATTGTGATGACAAGAATTCTGGAGCATTGTGATGAGAAGGGCCATGGAGAATTGTGATGACATGGTCATGGAACATGATGATGACAAGAATTCTGGAGCATTGTGATGACACGGTCATGGAACATTGTGATGACAAGAATTCTGGAGCATTGTGATGACAAGGGCCATGGAGCATTGTGATGACAAGTGTCACGGAGCATTGTAATGAGAGGTTTCATTGTGCACCGTGATGACAAGGGGGATGGAGTATTGTGATGAAACTGGTCCTGGAGCATTGTGATAACAAAAGCCGTTGAGCATTGTGATGACAGGCATCATGGAGCATTGTGAAGAAAGGGGTCATGGGGAATTGTAATGACAATAGAGAAATGTGATGAAAATGGTCAGCAAGCAAATTGATTAAAGTGGTCAATTAGAATTGTCATGAAAAACTATATAGAGCATTGTGATGGCAAAGGTCATGGAGAACTGTGATGACCAGTGTCATGTAGCATTGTGATGACACGGTCATGGAACATTGTGATGACAAGAATTGTGGAGCATTGTGGTGACACGGTCATGGAACATTGTGATGACAAGAATTATGGAGCATTGTGATGACACGGTCATGGAACATTGTGATGACAAGAATTATAGAGCATTGTGATGACACGGTCATGGAACATTGTGATGACAAAAATTCTGGAGCATTGTGATGACAAGGGCCATGGAGCATTATGATGACAAGTGTCATGGAGCATTGTGATGATAAGAATTCTGGAGCAATATGATGACAAGGGCCATGGAGAATTGTGAAGACATGGTCATGGAACATTGTGATGACAAGAATTCTAGAGCATTGTGATGACATTTGTCATGGAGCATTGTAATGAAACTTTTCATTATGCACCGTGATGAGAAGGGGGATGGAGTATTGTGATGAAACTGGTCCTGGAGCATTGTGATAACAAAAGCCATTGAGCATTGTGATGATAGGCATCATGGAGCATTGTGAAGAAGGGGGTCATGGGAAATTGTAATGACAATAGAGAAATGTGATGAAAATGGTCAGCAAGCAAAGTGATTAAAGTGGTCATTTAGAATTGTCATGAAAAACTATATAGAGCATTGTGATGACACGGTCATGGAACATTGTGATGACAAGAATTATGGAGCATTGTGATGACAAGGGCCATGGCGCATTGTGATGACACGGTCATGGAACACTGTGATGACAAGAATTCTGGAGCATTTTGATGACAAGGGCCATGGTGCATTGTGATGACACGGTCATGGAACTTTGTGATGACAAGCAATCTGGAGCATTGTGATGACCAGGGCCATGGAGCATTGTGATGCCACGGTCATGGAACATTGTGATGACAAGAATTCTGGAGCATAGTGATGGAAAGAATTCTGGAGCATTGTGATGACACGGTCATGAAACATTGTGATGACAAGAATTCTGGAGCATTGTGATGACACGGTCATGGAACATTTTGATGACAAGAATTATGGAGCATTGTGATGACACGGTCATGGAACATTGTGATGACAAGAAATCTGGAGCATTGTGATGACAAGGGCCAAGGAGCTTTGTGATGACACGGTCATGGAACATTGTGATGAAAAGAATTCTGGAGCATTGTGATGACAAGGGCCATGGAGAATTGTGATGACACGGTCATGGAACTTTGTGATGACAAGAAGTTTGGAGCATTGTGATGACAAGGGCCATGGTGCATTGTGATGTCACGGTCATGGATCTTTGTGATGACAAGAATTCTGGAGCATTGTGATGACAAGGGCCATGGAGCATTGTGATGACACGGTCATGGAACATTGTGATGACAAGAATTATGGAGCATTGTGATGACACGGTCATGGAACATTGTGATGACAAGAATTCTGGAGCATTGTGATGACAAGGGCCATGGAGCATTGTGATGACACGGTCATGGAACATTGTGATGACAAGAATTATGGAGCATTGTGATGACATGGTCATGGAACATTGTGATGACAAGAATTCTGGAGCATTGTGATGACAAGGGCCATGGAGCATTGTGATGACACGGTCATGGAACATTGTGATGACAAGAATTCTGGAGCATTGTGATGACAAGGGCCATGGAGCATTGTGATGACCTGGTCATGGAACATTGGGATGACAAGAATTGTGGAGCATTTTGATGACACCGTCATGGAACATTGTGATGACAAGAATTATGGAGCATTGTGATGACACGGTCATGGAACATTGTGATGACAAGAATTATGGAGCATTGTGATGACACGGTCACGGAACATTGTGATGACAAGAATTCTGGAGCATTGTGATGACATGTGTCATGGAGCATTGTAATGAAACTTTTCATTGTGCACCGTGATGAGAAGGGGGATGGAGTATTGTGATGAAACTGGTCCTGGAGCATTGTGATAACAAAAGCCATTGTTCATTGTGATGACAGGCCTCATGGAGCATTGTGAAGAAAGGGGTCATGGGGAATTGTAATGACAATAGAGAAATGTGATGAAAATGGTCAGCAAGCAAAGTGATTAAAGTGGTCATTTAGAATTGTCATGAAAAACTATATAGAGCATTGTGATGACAAAGGTCATGGAGAACTGTGATGACCAGGGTCATGTAGCATTGTGATGACACGGTCATGGAACATTGTGATGACAAGAATTATGGAGCATTGTGATGACACGGTCATGGAACATTGTGATGACAAGAAATCTGGAGCATTGTGATGACAAGGGCCAAGGAGCTTTGTGATGACACGGTCATGGAACATTGTGATGAAAAGAATTCTGGAGCATTGTGATGACAAGGGCCATGGAGAATTGTGATGACACGGTCATGGAACTTTGTGATGACAAGAAGTTTGCAGCATTGTGATGACAAGGGCCATGGTGCATTGTGATGAAACGGTCATGGATCTTTGTGATGACAAGAATTCTGGAGCATTGTGATGACAAGGGCCATGGAGCATTGTGATGACACGGTCATGGAACATTGTGATGACAAGAATTATGGAGCATTGTGATGACACGGTCATGGAACATTGTGATGACAAGAATTCTGGAGCATTGTGATGACAAGGGCCATGGAGCATTGTGATGACACGGTCATGGAACATTGTGATGACAAGAATTATGGAGCATTGTGATGACACGGTCATGGAACATTGTGATGACAAGAATTCTGGAGCATTGTGATGACAAGGGCCATGGAGCATTTTGATGACACGGTCATGGAACATTGTGATGACAAGAATTCTGGAGCATTGTGATGACAAGGGCCATGGAGCATTGTGATGACCTGGTCATGGAACATTGGGATGACAAGAATTCTGGAGCATTTTGATGACACCGTCATGGAACATTGTGATGACAAGAATTATGGAGCATTGTGATGACACCGTCATGGAACATTGTGATGACATGTGTCATGGAGCATTGTAATGAAACTTTTCATTGTGCACCGTGATGAGAAGGGGGATGGAGTATTGTGATGAAACTGGTCCTGGAGCATTGTGATAACAAAAGCCATTGAGCATTGTGATGACAGGCCTCATGGAGCATTGTGAAGAAAGGGGTCATGGGGAATTGTAATTACAATAGAGAAATGTGATGAAAATGGTCAGCAAGCAAATTGATTAAAGTGGTCATTTAGAATTGTCATGAAAAACTATATAGAGCATTGTGATGACAAAGGTCATGGAGAACTGTGATGACCAGGGTCATGTAGCATTGTGATGACACGGTCATGGAACATTGTGATGACAAGAATTCTGGAGCATTGTGATGACACGGTCATGGAACATTGTGATGACAAGAATTCTGGAGCATTGTGATGACAAGGGCCATGGAGCATTGTGATGACAAGTGTCAGGGAGCATTTTAATGAGAGGTTTCATTGTGCACCGTGATGACAAGGGGGATGGAGTATTGTGATGAAACTGGTCCTGGAGCATTGTGATAACAAAAGCCATTGAGCATTGTGATGACAGGCATCATGGAGCATTGTGAAGAAAGGAGTCATGGGGAATTGTAATGACAATAGAGAAATGTGATGAAAATGGTCAGCAAGCAAATTGATGAAAGTGGTCATTTAGAATTGTCATGAAAAACTATATAGAGCATTGTGATGGCAAAGGTCATGGAGAACTGTGATGACCAGTGTCATGTAGCATTGTGATGACACGGTCATGGAACATTGTGATGACAAGAATTGTGGAGCATTGTGGTGACACGGTCATGGAACATTGTGATGACAAGAATTATGGAGCATTGTGATGACACGGTCATGGAACATTGTGATGACAAGAATTCTGGAGCATTGTGATGACAAGGGCCATGGAGCATTGTGATGACACGGTCATGGAACATTGTGATGACAAGAATTCTGGAGCATGGTGATGACAAAGCCCATGGGGCATTGTGATGACACGGTCATGGAACTTTGTGATGACAAGCAATCTGGAGCATTGTGATGAAAAGGGCCATGGAGCATTGTGATGACACGGTCATGGAACATTGTGATGACAAGAATTCTGGAGCATTGTGATGAGAAGGGCCATGGAGCATTGTGGTGACACGGTCATGGAACATTGTGATGACAAGAATTATGGAGCATTGTGATGACACGGTCATGGAACATTGTGATGAAAAGAATTCTGGAGCATTGTGATGACACGGTCATGGAACATTGTGATGACAAGAATTCTGGAGCATTGTGATGACAAGGGCCATGGAGCATTGTGATGACAAGAATTATGGAGCATTGTGATGACACGGTTATGGAACAATGTGATGAAAAGAATTCTGGAGCTTTGTGATGACAAAGGCCATGGAGCATTGTGATGACACGGTCATAGAACATTGTGATGACAAGAATTCTGGAGAATTGTGATGACAAGGGCCATGGAGCATTGTGATGACATGGTCATGGAACATTGTGATGACAAGAATTCTGGAGCATTTTAATGACACGGTCATGGAACATTGTGATGACAAGAATTATGGAGCATTGTGATGACAAGGGCCATGGTGCATTGTGAAGACACGGTCATGGAACATTGTGATGACAAGCAATCTAGAGCATTGTGATGAAAAGGGCCATGGAGCATTGTGATGACACGGTCATGGAACATTGTGATAACAAGAATTCTGGAGCATTGTGATGTGAAGGGCCATGGAGAATTGTGATGACATGGTCATGGAACATGGTGATGACAAGAATTCTGGAGCATTGTGATGACAAAGGCCATGGAGAATTGTGATGACAAGTGTCACGGAGCATTGTAATGAGAGGTTTCATTGTGCACCGTGATGACAAGGGGGATGGAGTATTGTGATGAATCTGGTCCTGGAGCATTGTGATAACAAAAGCCATTGAGCATTGTGATGACAGGCATCATGGCGCATTGTGAAGAAAGGGGTCATGGGGAATTGTAATGACAATAGAGAAATGTTATGAAAATGGTCAGCAAGCAAATTGATTAAAGTGGTCATTTAGAATTGTCATGAAAAACTATATAGAGCATTGTGATGGCAAAGGTCATGGAGAACTGTGATGACCAGTGTCATGTAGCATTGTGATGACACGGTCATGGAACATTGTGATGACAAGAATTGTGGAGCATTGTGGTGACACGGTCATGGAACATTGTGATGACAAGAATTATGGAGCATTGTGATGACACGGTCATGGAACATTGTGATGACAAGAATTATGGAGCATTGTGATGACACGGTCATGGAACATTGTGATGATAAGAATTCTGGAGCATTGTGATGACAAGGGCCATGGAGCATTGTGACGACACGGTCATGGAACATTGTGATGACAAGAATTCTGGAGCATTGTGATGACAAAGGCCATGGAGCATTGTGATGACAAGTGTCATGGAGCATTGTGATGATAAGAAATCTGGAGCAATATGATGACAAGGGCCATGGAGAATTGTGATGACATGGTCATGGAACATTGTGATGACAAGAATTCTAGAGCATTGTGATGACATTTGTCATGGAGCATTGTAATGAAACTTTTCATTATGCACCGTGATGAGAAGGGGGATGGAGTATTGTGATGAAACTGGTCCTGGAGCATTGTGATAACAAAAGCCATTGAGCATTGTGATGATAGGCATCATGGAGCATTGTGAAGAAGGGGGTCATGGGAAATTGTAATGACAATAGAGAAATGTGATGAAAATGGTCAGCAAGCAAAGTGATTAAAGTGGTCATTTAGAATTGTCATGAAAAACTATATAGAGCATTGTGATGACACGGTCATGGAACATTGTGATGACAAGAATTATGGAGCGTTGTGATGACAAGGGCCATGGAGCATTGTGATGACACGGTCATGGAACATTTTGATGACAAGAATTCTGGAGCATGGTGATGACAAAGGCCATGGTGCATTGTGATGACACGGTCATGGAACGTTGTGATGACAAGCAATCTGGAGCATTGTGATGAAAAGGGCCATGGAGCATTGTGATGACACGGTCATGGAACATTGTGATGACATGAGTTCTGGAGCATTGTGATGCGAAGGGCCATGGAGAATTGTGATGACATGGTCATGGAACATGGTGATGACAAGAATTCTGGAGCATTGTGATGACAAGGGCCATGGAGCATTGTGATGACAAGTGTCACGGAGCATTGTAATGAGAGGTTTCATTGTGCACCGTGATGACAAGGGGGATGGAGTATTGTGATGAAACTGGTCCTGGAGCATTGTGATAACAAAAGCCATTGAGCATTGTGATGACAGGCATCATGGAACATTGTGAAGAAAGGGGTCATGGGGAATTGTAATGACAATAGAGAAATGTGATGAAAATGGTCAGCAAGCAAAGTGATTAAAGTGGTCATTTAGAATTGTCATGAAAAACTATATAGAGCATTGTGATGACAAAGGTCATGGAGAACTGTGATGACCTGGGTCATTTAGCATTGTGATGACACGGTCATGGAACATTGTGATGACAAGAATTATGGAGCATTGTGATGACACGGTCATGGAACTTTGTGATGACAAGAATTATGGAGCATTCTGATGACACGGTCATGGAACATTGTGATGACAAGAATTATGGAGCATTTTGATGACACGGTCATGGAACATTGTGATGACAAAATTCTGGAGCATTGTGATGACAAGGGCCATGGAGCATTGTGATGACACGGTCATGGAACTTTGTGATAACAAGAATTCTGGAGCATTGTGATGAGAAGGGCCATGGAGAATTGTGATGACATGGTCATGGAACATGGTGATGACAAGAATTCTGGAGCATTGTGATGACAAGGGCCATGGTGCATTGTGATGACACGGTCATGGAACATTGTGATGACAAGAATTATGGAGCATTGTGATGACAAGGGCCATGGAGCATTGTGATGACCTGGTCATGGAACATTGTGATGACAAGAATTCTGGAGCATTTTGATGACACGGTCATGGAACATTGTGATGACAAGAATTATGGAGCATTGTGATGACAAGGGCCATGGTGCATTGTGATGACACGGTCATGGAACATTGTGATGACAAGAATTATGGGGCATTGTGATGACAAGGGCCATGGAGCATTGTGATGACACGGTCATGGAACATTGTGATGACAAGAATGATGGAGCATTGTGATGACAAGGGCCATGGAGCATTGTGATGACATGGTCATCGAACATTGTGATGACAAGTATTCTGGAGCATTGTGATGACAAGGGCCATGGAGCATTGTGATGACACGGTCATGGAACATTGTGATGACAAGAATTCTGGAGCATTGTGATGACAAAGTCCATGGAGCATTGTGATGACAAGTGTCATGGAGCATTGTGATGATAAGAATTCTGGAGCAATATGATGACAAGGGTCTTGGAGAATTGTGATGACATGGTCATGGAACATTGTGATGACAAGAATTCTAGAGCATTGTGATGACATTTGTCATGGAGCATTGTAATGAAATTTTTCTTTGTGCACCGTGATGAGAAGGGGGATGGGGTATTGTGATGAAACTGGTCCTGGAGCATTGTGATAACAAAAGCCATTGAGCATTGTGATGTCAGGCATCATGGAGCATTGTGAAGAAAGGGGTTATGGGGAATTGTAATCACAATAGAGAAATGTGATGAAAATGGTCAGCAAGCAAATTGATTAAAGTGGTCTTTTAGAATTGTCATGAAAAACTATATAGAGCATTGTGATGGCAAAGGTCATGGAGAACTGTGATGACCAGTGTCATGTAGCATTGTGATGACACGGTCATGGAACATTGTGATGACAAGAATTATGGAGCATTGTGATGACACGGTCATGGAATATTGTGATGACAAGAATTCTGGAGCATTGTGATGACAAGGGCCATGGACCATTGTGATGACACGGTAATGGAACATTGTGATGACAAGAATTCTGGAGCATTGTGATGACAAGGGCCATGGAGCATTGTGGTGACATGGTCATGGAACATTGTGATGACAAGAATTATGGAGCATTGTGATGACACGGTCAGGGAACATTGTGATGACAAGAATTATGGAGCATTGTGATGACACGGTCATGGAACATTGTGATGACAAGAATTCTGGAGCATTGTCATGACAAAGGCCATGGAGCATTGTGATGACACGGTCATGGAACACTGTGATGACAAGAATTCTGGAGAATTGTGATGACAAGGGCCATGGAGCATTGTGATGACATGGTCATGGAACATTGTGATGACAAGAATTCTGGAGCATTTTAATTACACGGTCATGGAATATTGTGATGACAAGAATTATGGAGCATTGTGATGACAAGGGCCATGGTGCATTGTGATGACACGGTCATGGAACATTGTGATGACAAGAATTCTGGAGCATTGTGATGACACGGTCATGGAACATTGTGATGACAAAAATTCTGGAGCATGGTGATGACAAAGGCCATGGTGCATTGTGATGACACGGTCATGGAACTTTGTGATGACAAGCAATCTGGAGCATTGTGATGAAAAGGGCCATGGAGCATTGTGATGACACGGTCATGGAACATTGTGATGACAAGAATTCTGGAGCATTGTGATGCGAAGGGCCATGGAGAATTGTGATGACATGGTCATGGAACATGGTGATGACAAGAATTCTGGAGCATTGTGATGACAAGGGCCATGGAGCATTGTGATGACAAGTGTCACGGAGCATTGTAATGAGAGGTTTCATTGTGCACCGTGATGACAAGGGGGATGGAGTATTGTGATGAAACTGATCCTGGAGCATTGTGATAACAAAAGCCATTGAGCATTGTGATGACAGGCATCATGGAGCATTGTGAAGAAAGGGTTCATGGGGAATTGTAATGACAATAGAGAAATGTGATGAAAATGGTCAGCAAGCAAATTGATTAAAGTGGTCATTTAGAATTGTCATGAAAAACTATATAGAGCATTGTGATGGCAAAGGTCATGGAGAAATGTGATGACCAGTGTCATGTAGCATTGTGATGACACGGTCATGGAACATTGTGATGGCAAGAATTGTGGAGCATTGTGGTGACACGGTCATGGAACATTGTGATGACAAGAATTATGGAGCATTGTGATGACACGGTCATGGAACATTGTGATGACAAGAATTCTGGAGCATTGTGATGACAAGGGCCATGGAGCATTGTGATGACACGGTCATGGAACATTGTGATGACAAGAATTCTGGAGAATTGTGATGACACGGTCATGGAACATTGTGATGACAAGAATTGTGGAGCATTGTGATGACACGGTCATGGAACATTGTGATGACAAGAATTATGGAGCATTGTGATGACACGGTCATGGAACATTGTGATGACAAGAATTCTGGAGCATTGTGATGACAAGGGCCATGGAGCATTGTGATGACAAGTGTCACGGAGCATTGTAATGAGAGGTTTCATTGTGCACCGTGATGACAAGGGGGATGGAGTATTGTGATGAAACTGGTCCTGGAGCATTGTGATAACAAAAGCCATTGAGCATTGTGATGACAGGCATCATGGAACATTGTGAAGAAAGGGGTCATGGGGAATTGTAATGACAATAGAGAAATGTGATGAAAATGGTCAGCAAGCAAAGTGATTAAAGTGGTCATTTAGAATTGTCATGAAAAACTATATAGAGCATTGTGATGACAAAGGTCATGGAGAACTGTGATGACCAGGGTCATTTAGCATTGTGATGACACGGTCATGGAACATTGTGATGACAAGAATTATGGAGCATTGTGATGACACGGTCATGGAACATTGTGATGACAAGAATTATGGAGCATTCTGATGACACGGTCATGGAACATTGTGATGACAAGAATTATGGAGCATTTTGATGACACGGTCATGGAACATTGTGATGACAAAATTCTGGAGCATTGTGATGACAAGGGCCATGGAGCATTGTGATGACACGGTCATGGAACTTTGTGATGACAAGAATTCTGGAGCATTGTGATGACAAGGGCCATGGAGCATTGTGATGACACGGTCATGGAACATTGTGATGACAAGAATTCTGGAGCATTGTGATGAGAAGGGCCATGGAGAATTGTGATGACATGGTCATGGAACATGGTGATGACAAGAATTCTGGAGCATTGTGATGACAAGGGCCATGGAGCATTGTGATGACACGGTCATGGAACATTGTGATGACAAGAATTCTGGAGAATTGTGATGACAAGGGCCATGGAGCATTGTGATGACCTGGTCATGGAACATTGTGATGACAAGAATTCTGGAGCATTTTGATGACACGGTCATGGAACATTGTGATGACAAGAATTATGGAGCATTGTGATGACAAGGGCCATGGTGCATTGTGATGACACGGTCATGGAACATTGTGATGACAAGAATTATGGAGCATTGTGATGACAAGGGCCATGGAGCATTGTGATGACACGGTCATGGAACATTGTGATGACAAGAATGATGGAGCATTGTGATGACAAGGGCCATGGAGCATTGTGATGACATGGTCATCGAACATTGTGATGACAAGTATTCTGGAGCATTGTGATGACAAGGGCCATGGAGCATTGTGATGACACGGTCATGGAACATTGTGATGACAAGAATTCTGGAGCATTGTGATGACAAAGTCCATGGAGCATTGTGATGACAAGTGTCATGGAGCATTGTGATGATAAGAATTCTGGAGCAATATGATGACAAGGGTCTTGGAGAATTGTGATGACATGGTCATGGAACATTGTGATGACAAGAATTCTAGAGCATTGTGATGACATTTGTCATGGAGCATTGTAATGAAATTTTTCATTGTGCACCGTGATGAGAAGGGGGATGGGGTATTGTGATGAAACTGGTCCTGGAGCATTGTGATAACAAAAGCCATTGAGCATTGTGATGACAGGCATCATGGAGCATTGTGAAGAAAGGGGTTATGGGGAATTGTAATCACAATAGAGAAATGTGATGAAAATGGTCAGCAAGCAAATTGATTAAAGTGGTCTTTTAGAATTGTCATGAAAAACTATATAGAGCATTGTGATGGCAAAGGTCATGGAGAACTGTGATGACCAGTGTCATGTAGCATTGTGATGACACAGTCATGGAACATTGTGATGACAAGAATTATGGAGCATTGTGATGACACGGTCATGGAACATTGTGATGACAAGAATTCTGGAGCATTGTGATGACAAGGGCCATGGAGCATTGTGATGACACGGTAATGGAACATTGTGATGACAAGAATTCTGGAGCATTGTGATGACAAGGGCCATGGAGCATTGTGGTGACATGGTCATGGAACATTGTGATGACAAGAATTATGGAGCATTGTGATGACACGGTCAGGGAACATTGTGATGACAAGAATTATGGAGCATTGTGATGACACGGTCATGGAACATTGTGATGACAAGAATTCTGGAGCATTGTGATGACAAGGGCCATGGAGCATTGTGATGACACGGTCATGGAACACTGTGATGACAAGAATTCTGGAGAATTGTGATGACAAGGGCCATGGAGCATTGTGATGACATGGTCATGGAACATTGTGATGACAAGAATTCTGGAGCATTTTAATTACACGGTCATGGAATATTGTGATGACAAGAATTATGGAGCATTGTGATGACAAGGGCCATGGAGCATTGTGATGACACGGTCATGGAACATTGTGATGACAAGAATTCTGGAGCATGGTGATGACAAAGGCCATGGTGCATTGTGATGACACGGTCATGGACCTTTGTGATGACAAGCAATCTGGAGCATTGTGATGAAAAGGGCCATGGAGCATTGTGATGACACGGTCATGGAACATTGTGATGACAAGAATTCTGGAGCATTGTGATGCGAAGGGCCATGGAGAATTGTGATGACATGGTCATGGAACATGGTGATGACAAGAATTCTGGAGCATTGTGATGACAAGGGCCATGGAGCATTGTGATGACAAGTGTCACGGAGCATTGTAATGAGAGGTTTCATTGTGCACCGTGATGACAAGGGGAATGGAGTATTGTGATGAAACTGGTCCTGGAGCATTGTGATAACAAAAGCCATTGAGCATTGTGATGACAGGCATCATGGAGCATTGTGAAGAAAGGGGTCATGGGGAATTGTAATGACAATAGAGAAATGTGATGAAAATGGTCAGCAAGCAAAGTGATTAAAGTGGTCATTTAGAATTCTCATGAAAACCTATATAGAGCATTGTGATGGCAAAGGTCATGGAGAACTGTGATGACCAGGGTCATGTAGCATTGTGATGACACGGTCATGGAACATTGTGATGACAAGAATTATGGAGCATTGTGATGACACGATCATTGAACATTGTGATGACAAGAATTCTGGAGCATTGTGATGACAAGGGCCATGGAGCATTTTGATGACACGGTCATGGAACATTGTGATGACAAGAATTCTGGAGCATTGTGATGCGAAGGGCCATGGAAAATTGTGATGACATGGTCATGGAACATGGTGATGACAATAATTCTAGAGCATTGTGATGACACGGTCATGGAACATTGTGATGACAAGCAATCTGGAGCATTGTGATGAAAAGGGCCATGGAGCATTGTGATGACACGGTCATGGAACATTGTGATGAAAAGAATTCTGGAGCATTGTGATGTGAAGGGCCATGGAGAATTGTGATGACATGGTCATGGAACATGGTGATGACAAGAATTCTGGAGCATTGTGATGACAAAGGCCATGGAGAATTGTGATGACAAGTGTCACGGAGCATTGTAATGAGAGGTTTCATTGTGCACCGTGAATACAAGGGGGATGGAGTATTGTGATGAATCTGGTCCTGGAGCATTGTGATAACAAAAGCCATTGAGCATTGTGATGACAGGCATCATGGCGCATTGTGAAGAAAGGGGTCATGGGGAATTGTAATGACAATAGAGAAATGTGATGAAAATGGTCAGCAAGCAAATTGATTAAAGTGGTCATTTAGAATTGTCATGAAAAACTATATAGAGCATTGTGATGGCAAAGGTCATGGAGAACTGTGATGACCAGTGTCATGTAGCATTGTGATGACACGGTCATGGAACATTGTGATGACAAGAATTGTGGAGCATTGTGGTGACACGGTCATGGAACATTGTGATGACAAGAATTATGGAGCATTGTGATGACACGGTCATGGAACATTGTGATGACAAGAATTATGGAGCATTGTGATGACACGGTCATGGAACATTGTGATGATAAGAATTCTGGAGCATTGTGATGACAAGGGCCATGGAGCATTGTGACGACACGGTCATGGAACATTGTGATGACAAGAATTCTGGAGAATTGTGATGACATGGGCCATGGAGCATTGTGATGACACGGTCATGGAACATTGTGATGACAAGAATTCTGGAGCATTGTGATGACAAAGGCCATGGAGCATTGTGATGACAAGTGTCATGGAGCATTGTGATGATAAGAAATCTGGAGCAATATGATGACAAGGGCCATGGAGAATTGTGATGACATGGTCATGGAACATTGTGATGACAAGAATTCTAGAGCATTGTGATGACATTTGTCATGGAGCATTGTAATGAAACTTTTCATTATGCACCGTGATGAGAAGGGGGATGGAGTATTGTGATGAAACTGGTCCTGGAGCATTGTGATAACAAAAGGCATTGAGCATTGTGATGATAGGCATCATGGAGCATTGTGAAGAAGGGGGTCATGGGAAATTGTAATGACAATAGAGAAATGTGATGAAAATGGTCAGCAAGCAAAGTGATTAAAGTGGTCATTTAGAATTGTCATGAAAAACTATATAGAGCATTGTGATGACACGGTCATGGAACATTGTGATGACAAGAATTATGGAGCGTTGTGATGACAAGGGCCATGGAGCATTGTGATGACACGGTCATGGAACATTTTGATGACAAGAATTCTGGAGCATGGTGATGACAAAGGCCATGGTGCATTGTGATGACACGGTCATGGAACGTTGTGATGACAAGCAATCTGGAGCATTGTGATGAAAAGGGCCATGGAGCGTTGTGATGACACGGTCATGGAACATTGTGATGACATGAGTTCTGGAGCATTGTGATGCGAAGGGCCATGGAGAATTGTGATGACATGGGCATGGAAAATGGTGATGACAAGAATTCTAGAGCATTGTGATAACAAGGGCCATGGAGCATTGTGATGACAAGTGTCACGGAGCATTGTAATGAGAGGTTTCATTGTGCACCGTGATGACAAGGGGGATGGAGTATTGTGATGAAACTGGTCCTGGAGCATTGTGATAACAAAAGCCATTGAGCATTGTGATGACAGGCATCATGGAGCATTGTGAAGAAAGGGGTCATGGGGAATTGTAATGACAATAGAGAAATGTGATGAAAATGGTCAGCAAGCAAATTGATTAAAGTGGTCATTTAGAATTGTCATGAAAAACTATATAGAGCATTGTGATGGCAAAGGTCATGGAGAACTGTGATGACCAGTGTCATGTAGCATTGTGATGACACGGTCATGGAACATTGTGATGACAAGAATTGTGGAGCATTGTGATGACACGGTCATGGAACATTGTGATGACAAGAATTATGGAGCATTGTGATGACACGGTCATGGAACATTGTGATGACAAGAATTCTGGAGCATTGTGATGACAAGGGCCATGGAGCATTGTGATGACAAGTGTCACGGAGCATTGTAATGAGAGGTTTCATTGTGCACCGTGATGACAAGGGGGATGGAGTATTGTGATGAAACTGGTCCTGGAGCATTGTGATAACAAAAGCCATTGAGCATTGTGATGACAGGCATCATGGAACATTGTGAAGAAAGGGGTCATGGGGAATTGTAATGACAATAGAGAAATGTGATGAAAATGGTCAGCAAGCAAAGTGATTAAAGTGGTCATTTAGAATTGTCATGAAAAACTATATAGAGCATTGTGATGACAAAGGTCATGGAGAACTGTGATGACCAGGGTCATTTAGCATTGTGATGACACGGTCATGGAACATTGTGATGACAAGAATTATGGAGCATTGTGATGACAAGGGCCATGGAGCATTGTGATGACACGGTCATGGAACACTGTGATGACAAGAATTCTGGAGAATTGTGATGACAAGGGCCATGGAGCATTGTGATGACACGGTCATGGAACATTGTGATGACAAGAATTATGGAGCATTGTGATGACAAGAATTCTGGAGCATTTTAATTACACGGTCATGGAACATTGTGATGACAAGAATTATGGAGCATTTTAATTACACGGTCATGGAATATTGTGATGACAAGAATTATGGAGCATTGTGATGACAAGGGCCATGGAGCATTGTGATGACACGGTCATGGAACATTGTGATGACAAGAATTCTGGAGCATGGTGATGACAAAGGCCATGGTGCATTGTGATGACACGGTCATGGACCTTTGTGATGACAAGCAATCTGGAGCATTGTGATGAAAAGGGCCATGGAGCATTGTGATGACACGGTCATGGAACATTGTGATGACAAGAATTCTGGAGCATTGTGATGCGAAGGGCCATGGAGAATTGTGATGACATGGTCATGGAACATGGTGATGACAAGAATTCTGGAGCATTGTGATGACAAGGGCCATGGAGCATTGTGATGACAAGTGTCACGGAGCATTGTAATGAGAGGTTTCATTGTGCACCGTGATGACAAGGGGAATGGAGTATTGTGATGAAACTGGTCCTGGAGCATTGTGATAACAAAAGCCATTGAGCATTGTGATGACAGGCATCATGGAGCATTGTGAAGAAAGGGGTCATGGGGAATTGTAATGACAATAGAGAAATGTGATGAAAATGGTCAGCAAGCAAAGTGATTAAAGTGGTCATTTAGAATTGTCATGAAAACCTATATAGAGCATTGTGATGGCAAAGGTCATGGAGAACTGTGATGACCAGGGTCATGTAGCATTGTGATGACACGGTCATGGAACATGGTGATGACAAGAATTATGGAGCATTGTGATGACACGATCATTGAACATTGTGATGACAAGAATTCTGGAGCATTGTGATGACAAGGGCCATGGAGCATTGTGATGACACGGTCATGGAACATTGTGATGACAAGAATTCTGGAGCATTGTGATGCGAAGGGCCATGGAAAATTGTGATGACATGGTCATGGAACATGGTGATGACAAGAATTCTAGAGCATTGTGATGACACGGTCATGGAACATTGTGATGACAAGCAATCTGGAGCATTGTGATGAAAAGGGCCATGGAGCATTGTGATGACACGGTCATGGAACATTGTGATGACAAGAATTCTGGAGCATTGTGATGTGAAGGGCCATGGAGAATTGTGATGACATGGTCATGGAACATGGTGATGACAAAAATTCTGGAGCATTGTGATGACAAAGGCCATGGAGAATTGTGATGACAAGTGTCACGGAGCATTGTAATGAGAGGTTTCATTGTGCACCGTGATGACAAGGGGGATGGAGTATTGTGATGAATCTGGTCCTGGAGCATTGTGATAACAAAAGCCATTGAGCATTGTGATGACAGGCATCATGGCGCATTGTGAAGAAAGGGGTCATGGGGAATTGTAATGACAATAGAGAAATGTGATGAAAATGGTCAGCAAGCAAATTGATTAAAGTGGTCATTTAGAATTGTCATGAAAAACTATATAGAGCATTGTGATGGCAAAGGTCATGGAGAACTGTGATGACCAGTGTCATGTAGCATTGTGATGACACGGTCATGGAACATTGTGATGACAAGAATTGTGGAGCATTGTGGTGACACGGTCATGGAACATTGTGATGACAAGAATTATGGAGCATTGTGATGACACGGTCATGGAACATTGTGATGACAAGAATTATGGAGCATTGTGATGACACGGTCATGGAACATTGTGATGATAAGAATTCTGGAGCATTGTGATGACAAGGGCCATGGAGCATTGTGACGACACGGTCATGGAACATTGTGATGACAAGAATTCTGGAGAATTGTGATGACATGGGCCATGGAGCATTGTGATGACACGGTCATGGAACATTGTGATGACAAGAATTCTGGAGCATTGTGATGACAAAGGCCATGGAGCATTGTGATGACAAGTGTCATGGAGCATTGTGATGATAAGAAATCTGGAGCAATATGATGACAAGGGCCATGGAGAATTGTGATGACATGGTCATGGAACATTGTGATGACAAGAATTCTAGAGCATTGTGATGACATTTGTCATGGAGCATTGTAATGAAACTTTTCATTATGCACCGTGATGAGAAGGGGGATGGAGTATTGTGATGAAACTGGTCCTGGAGCATTGTGATAACAAAAGCCATTGAGCATTGTGATGATAGGCATCATGGAGCATTGTGAAGAAGGGGGTCATGGGAAATTGTAATGACAATAGAGAAATGTGATGAAAATGGTCAGCAAGCAAAGTGATTAAAGTGGTCATTTAGAATTGTCATGAAAAACTATATAGAGCATTGTGATGACACGGTCATGGAACATTGTGATGACAAGAATTATGGAGCGTTGTGATGACAAGGGCCATGGAGCATTGTGATGACACGGTCATGGAACATTTTGATGACAAGAATTCTGGAGCATGGTGATGACAAAGGCCATGGTGCATTGTGATGACACAGTCATGGAACGTTGTGATGACAAGCAATCTGGAGCATTGTGATGAAAAGGGCCATGGAGCGTTGTGATGACACGGTCATGGAACATTGTGATGACATGAGTTCTGGAGCATTGTGATGCGAAGGGCCATGGAGAATTGTGATGACATGGGCATGGAAAATGGTGATGACAAGAATTCTAGAGCATTGTGATAACAAGGGCCATGGAGCATTGTGATGACAAGTGTCACGGAGCATTGTAATGAGAGGTTTCATTGTGCACCGTGATGACAAGGGGGATGGAGTATTGTGATGAAACTGGTCCTGGAGCATTGTGATAACAAAAGCCATTGAGCATTGTGATGACAGGCATCATGGAGCATTGTGAAGAAAGGGGTCATGGGGAATTGTAATGACAATAGAGAAATGTGATGAAAATGGTCAGCAAGCAAATTGATTAAAGTGGTCATTTAGAATTGTCATGAAAAACTATATAGAGCATTGTGATGGCAAAGGTCATGGAGAACTGTGATGACCAGTGTCATGTAGCATTGTGATGACACGGTCATGGAACATTGTGATGACAAGAATTGTGGAGCATTGTGATGACACGGTCATGGAACATTGTGATGACAAGAATTATGGAGCATTGTGATGACACGGTCATGGAACATTGTGATGACAAGAATTCTGGAGCATTGTGATGACAAGGGCCATGGAGCATTGTGATGACAAGTGTCACGGAGCATTGTAATGAGAGGTTTCATTGTGCACCGTGATGACAAGGGGGATGGAGTATTGTGATGAAACTGGTCCTGGAGCATTGTGATAACAAAAGCCATTGAGCATTGTGATGACAGGCATCATGGAACATTGTGAAGAAAGGGGTCATGGGGAATTGTAATGACAATAGAGAAATGTGATGAAAATGGTCAGCAAGCAAAGTGATTAAAGTGGTCATTTAGAATTGTCATGAAAAACTATATAGAGCATTGTGATGACAAAGGTCATGGAGAACTGTGATGACCAGGGTCATTTAGCATTGTGATGACACGGTCATGGAACATTGTGATGACAAGAATTATGGAGCATTGTGATGACACGGTCATGGAACATTGTGATGACAAGAATTATGGAGCATTCTGATGACACGGTCATGGAACATTGTGATGACAAGAATTATGGAGCATTTTGATGACACGGTCATGGAACATTGTGATGACAAAATTCTGGAGCATTGTGATGACAAGGGCCATGGAGCATTGTGATGACACGGTCATGGAACTTTGTGATAACAAGAATTCTGGAGCATTGTGATGAGAAGGGCCATGGAGAATTGTGATGACATGGTCATGGAACATGGTGATGACAAGAATTCTGGAGCATTGTGATGACAAGGGCCATGGTGCATTGTGATGACACGGTCATGGAACATTGTGATGACAAGAATTATGGAGCATTGTGATGACAAGGGCCATGGAGCATTGTGATGACCTGGTCATGGAACATTGTGATGACAAGAATTCTGGAGCATTTTGATGACACGGTCATGGAACATTGTGATGACAAGAATTATGGAGCATTGTGATGACAAGGGCCATGGTGCATTGTGATGACACGGTCATGGAACATTGTGATGACAAGAATTATGGAGCATTGTGATGACAAGGGCCATGGAGCATTGTGATGACACGGTCATGGAACATTGTGATGACAAGAATGATGGAGCATTGTGATGACAAGGGCCATGGAGCATTGTGATGACATGGTCATCGAACATTGTGATGACAAGTATTCTGGAGCATTGTGATGAGAAGAGCCATGGAGCATTGTGATGACACGGTCATGGAACATTGTGATGACAAGAATTCTGGAGCATTGTGATGACAAAGTCCATGGAGCATTGTGATGACAAGTGTCATGGAGCATTGTGATGATAAGAATTCTGGAGCAATATGATGACAAGGGTCTTGGAGAATTGTGATGACATGGTCATGGAACATTGTGATGACAAGAATTCTAGAGCATTGTGATGACATTTGTCATGGAGCATTGTAATGAAATTTTTCTTTGTGCACCGTGATGAGAAGGGGATGGGGTATTGTGATGAAACTGGTCCTGGAGCATTGTGATAACAAAAGCCATTGAGCATTGTGATGTCAGGCATCATGGAGCATTGTGAAGAAAGGGGTTATGGGGAATTGTAATCACAATAGAGAAATGTGATGAAAATGGTCAGCAAGCAAATTGATTAAAGTGGTCTTTTAGAATTGTCATGAAAAACTATATAGAGCATTGTGATGGCAAAGGTCATGGAGAACTGTGATGACCAGTGTCATGTAGCATTGTGATGACACGGTCATGGAACATTGTGATGACAAGAATTATGGAGCATTGTGATGACACGGTCATGGAACATTGTGATGACAAGAATTCTGGAGCATTGTGATGACAAGGGCCATGGAGCATTGTGATGACACGGTAATGGAACATTGTGATGACAAGAATTCTGGAGCATTGTGATGACAAGGGCCATGGAGCATTGTGGTGACATGGTCATGGAACATTGTGATGACAAGAATTATGGAGCATTGTGATGACACGGTCAGGGAACATTGTGATGACAAGAATTATGGAGCATTGTGATGACACGGTCATGGAACATTGTGATGACAAGAATTCTGGAGCATTGTGATGACAAAGGCCATGGAGCATTGTGATGACACGGTCATGGAACACTGTGATGACAAGAATTCTGGAGAATTGTGATGACAAGGGCCATGGAGCATTGTGATGACATGGTCATGGAACATTGTGATGACAAGAATTCTGGAGCATTTTAATTACACGGTCATGGAATATTGTGATGACAAGAATTATGGAGCATTGTGATGACAAGGGCCATGGAGCATTGTGATGACACGGTCATGGAACATTGTGATGACAAGAATTCTGGAGAATTGTGATGACACGGTCATGGAACATTGTGATGACAAGAATTGTGGAGCATTGTGATGACACGGTCATGGAACATTGTTATGACAAGAATTATGGAGCATTGTGATGACACGGTCATGGAACATTGTGATGACAAGAATTCTGGAGCATTGTGATGACAAGGGCCATGGAGCATTGTGATGACAAGTGTCACGGAGCATTGTAATGAGAGGTTTCATTGTGCACCGTGATGACAAGGGGGATGGAGTATTGTGATGAAACTGGTCCTGGAGCATTGTGATAACAAAAGCCATTGAGCATTGTGATGACAGGCATCATGGAGCATTGTGAAGAAAGGGGTCATGGGGAATTGTAATGACAATAGAGAAATGTGATGAAAATGGTCAGCAAGCAAAGTGATTAAAGTGGTCATTTAGAATTGTCATGAAAATCTATATAGAGCATTGTGATGACAAAGGTCATGGAGAACTGTGATGACCAGGGTCATTTAGCATTGTGATGACACGGTCATGGAACATTGTGATGACAAGAATTATGGAGCATTGTGATGACACGGTCATGGAACATTGTGATGACAAGAATTATGGAGCATTCTGATGACACGGTCATGGAACATTGTGATGACAAGAATTATGGAGCATTTTGATGACACGGTCATGGAACATTGTGATGACAAAATTCTGGAGCATTGTGATGACAAGGGCCATGGAGCATTGTGATGACACGGTCATGGAACTTTGTGATGACAAGAATTCTGGAGCATTGTGATGACAAGGGCCATGGAGCATTGTGATGACACGGTCATGGAACATTGTGATGACAAGAATTCTGGAGCATTGTGATGAGAAGGGCCATGGAGAATTGTGATGACATGGTCATGGAACATGGTGATGACAAGAATTCTGGAGCATTGTGATGACAAGGGCCATGGAGCATTGTGATGACACGGTCATGGAACATTGTGATGACAAGAATTCTGGAGAATTGTGATGACAAGGGCCATGGAGCATTGTGATGACCTGGTCATGGAACATTGTGATGACAAGAATTCTGGAGCATTTTGATGACACGGTCATGGAACATTGTGATGACAAGAATTATGGAGCATTGTGATGACAAGGGCCATGGTGCATTGTGATGACACGGTCATGGAACATTGTGATGACAAGAATTATGGAGCATTGTGATGACAAGGGCCATGGAGCATTGTGATGACACGGTCATGGAACATTGTGATGACAAGAATGATGGAGCATTGTGATGACAAGGGCCATGGAGCATTGTGATGACATGGTCATCGAACATTGTGATGACAAGTATTCTGGAGCATTGTGATGACAAGGGCCATGGAGCATTGTGATGACACGGTCATGGAACATTGTGATGACAAGAATTCTGGAGCATTGTGATGACAAAGTCCATGGAGCATTGTGATGACAAGTGTCATGGAGCAATGTGATGATAAGAATTCTGGAGCAATATGATGACAAGGGTCTTGGAGAATTGTGATGACATGGTCATGGAACATTGTGATGACAAGAATTCTAGAGCATTGTGATGACATTTGTCATGGAGCATTGTAATGAAATTTTTCATTGTGCACCGTGATGAGAAGGGGGATGGGGTATTGTGATGAAACTGGTCCTGGAGCATTGTGATAACAAAAGCCATTGAGCATTGTGATGACAGGCATCATGGAGCATTGTGAAGAAACGGGTTATGGGGAATTGTAATCACAATAGAGAAATGTGATGAAAATGGTCAGCAAGCAAATTGATTAAAGTGGTCTTTTAGAATTGTCATGAAAAACTATATAGAGCATTGTGATGGCAAAGGTCATGGAGAACTGTGATGACCAGTGTCATGTAGCATTGTGATGACACGGTCATGGAACATTGTGATGACAAGAATTATGGAGCATTGTGATGACACGGTCATGGAACATTGTGATGACAAGAATTCTGGAGCATTGTGATGACAAGGGCCATGGAGCATTGTGATGACACGGTAATGGAACATTGTGATGACAAGAATTCTGGAGCATTGTGATGACAAGGGCCATGGAGCATTGTGGTGACATGGTCATGGAACATTGTGATGACAAGAATTATGGAGCATTGTGATGACACGGTCAGGGAACATTGTGATGACAAGAATTATGGAGCATTGTGATGACACGGTCATGGAACATTGTGATGACAAGAATTCTGGAGCATTGTGATGACAAGGGCCATGGAGCATTGTGATGACACGGTCATGGAACACTGTGATGACAAGAATTCTGGAGAATTGTGATGACAAGGGCCATGGAGCATTGTGATGACATGGTCATGGAACATTGTGATGACAAGAATTCTGGAGCATTTTAATTACACGGTCATGGAACATTGTGATGACAAGAATTCTGGAGCATGGTGATGACAAAGGCCATGGTGCATTGTGATGACACGGTCATGGACCTTTGTGATGACAAGCAATCTGGAGCATTGTGATGAAAAGGGCCATGGAGCATTGTGATGACACGGTCATGGAACATTGTGATGACAAGAATTCTGGAGCATTGTGATGCGAAGGGCCATGGAGAATTGTGATGACATGGTCATGGAACATGGTGATGACAAGAATTCTGGAGCATTGTGATGACAAGGGCCATGGAGCATTGTGATGACAAGTGTCACGGAGCATTGTAATGAGAGGTTTCATTGTGCACCGTGATGACAAGGGGAATGGAGTATTGTGATGAAACTGGTCCTGGAGCATTGTGATAACAAAAGCCATTGAGCATTGTGATGACAGGCATCATGGAGCATTGTGAAGAAAGGGGTCATGGGGAATTGTAATGACAATAGAGAAATGTGATGAAAATGGTCAGCAAGCAAAGTGATTAAAGTGGTCATTTAGAATTGTCATGAAAACCTATATAGAGCATTGTGATGGCAAAGGTCATGGAGAACTGTGATGACCAGGGTCATGTAGCATTGTGATGACACGGTCATGGAACATTGTGATGACAAGAATTATGGAGCATTGTGATGACACGATCATTGAACATTGTGATGACAAGAATTCTGGAGCATTGTGATGACAAGGGCCATGGAGCATTGTGATGACACGGTCATGGAACATTGTGATGACAAGAATTCTGGAGCATTGTGATGCGAAGGGCCATGGAAAATTGTGATGACATGGTCATGGAACATGGTGATGACAAGAATTCTAGAGCATTGTGATGACACGGTCATGGAACATTGTGATGACCAGAATTCTGGAGCATTGTGATGAGCAGGGTCATGGAGAATTGTGATGACATGGTCATGGAACATGGTGATGACAAGAATTCTGGAGCATTGTGATGACAAGGGCCATGGAGCATTTTGATGACAAGTGTCACGGAGCATTGTAATGAGAGGTTTCATTGTGCACCGTGATGACAAGGGGGATGGAGTATTGTGATGAAACTGGTCCTGGAGCATTGTGATAACAAAAGCCATTGAGCATTGTGATGACAGGCATCATGGAGCATTGTGAAGAAAGGGGTCATTGGGAATTGTAATGACAATAGAGAAATGTGATGAAAATGGTCAGCAAGCAAATTGATTAAAGTGGTCATTTAGAATTGTCATGAAAAACTATATAGAGCATTGTGATGGCAAAGGTCATGGAGAACTGTGATGACCAGTGTCATGTAGCATTGTGATGACACGGTCATGGAACATTGTGATGACAAGAATTGTGGAGCATTGTGGTGACACGGTCATGGAACATTGTGATGACAAGAATTATGTAGCATTGTGATGACACGGTCATGGAACATTGTGATGACAAGAATTCTGGAGCATTGTGATGACAAGTGCCATGGAGCATTGTGATGACACGGTCATGGAACATTGTGATGACAAGAATTCTGGAGAATTGTGATGACAAGGGCCATGGAGCATTTTGATGACACGGTCATGGAACATTGTGATGACAAGAATTCTGGAGCATTGTGATGACAAGGGCCATGGAGCATTGTGGTGACACGGTCATGGAACATTGTGATGACAAGAATTATGGAGCATTGTGATGACACGGTCATGGAACATTGTGATGACAAGAATTATGGAGCATTGTGATGACACGGTCATGGAACATTGTGATGAAAAGAATTCTGGAGCATTGTGATAACAAGGGCCATGGAGCATTGTGATGACACGGTCATGGAACATTGTGACGACAAGAATTCTGGAGCATTGTGATGACAAGGGCCATATAGCATTGTGATGACACGGTCATGGATCATTGTGATGAAAAGAATTCTGGAGAATTGTGATGACAAGGGCCATGGAGCATTGTGATGACATGGTCATGGAACATTGTGATGACAAGAATTCTGGAGCATTTTAATGACACGGTCATGGAACATTGTGATGAAAAGAATTATGGAGCATTGTGATGACAAGGGCCATGGTGCATTGTGATGACACGGTCATGGAACATTGTGATGACAAGCAATCTGGAGCATTGTGATGAAAAGGGCCATGGAGCATTGTGATGACACGGTCATGGAACATTGTGATGACAAGAATTCTGGAGCATTGTGATGAGAAGGGCCATGGAGAATTGTGATGACATGGTCATGGAACATGGTGATGACAAGAATTCTGGAGCATGGTGATGACAAAGGCCATGGTGCATTGTGATAACACGGTCATGGAACTTTGTGATGACAAGCAATCTGGAGCATTGTGATGAAAAGGGCCATGGAGCATTGTGATGACACGGTCATGGAACATTGTGATGACAAGAATTCTGGAGCATTGTGATGAGAAGGGCCATGGAGAATTGTGATGACATGGTCATGGAACATGGTGATGACAAGAATTCTGGAGCATTGTGATGACACGGTCATGGAACATGGTGATGACAAGAATTCTGGAGCATGGTGATGACAAAGGCCATGGTGCATTGTGATGACACGGTCATGGAACTTTGTGATGACAAGCAATCTGGAGCATTGTGATGAAAAGGGCCATGGAGCATTGTGATGACAAGTGTCACGGAGCATTGTAATGAGAGGTTTCATTGTGCACCGTGATGACAAGGGGGATGGAGTATTGTGATGAAACTGGTCCTGGAGCATTGTGATAACAAAAGCCATTGAGCATTGTGATGACAGGCATCATGGAGCATTGTGAAGAAAGGGGTCATGGGGAATTGTAATGACAATGGAGAAATGTGATGAAAATGGTCAGCAAGCAAATTGATTAAAGTTGTCATTTAGAATTGTCATGAAAAACTATATAGAGCATTGTGATGGCAAAGGTCATGGAGAACTGTGATGACCAGTGTCATGTAGCATTGTGATGACACGGTCATGGAACATTGTGATGACAAGAATTGTGGAGCATTGTGGTGACACGGTCATGGAACATTGTGATGACAAGAATTATGGAGCATTGTGATGACACGGTCATGGAACATTGTGATGACAAGAATTATGGAGCATTGTGATGACACGGTCATGGAACATTGTGATGACAAGAATTCTGGAGCATGGTGATGACAAAGGCCATGGTGCATTGTGATGACACGGTCATGGAACTTTGTGATGACAAGCAATCTGGAGCATTGTGATGAAAAGGGCCATGGAGCATTGTGATGACACGGTCATGGAACATTGTGATGACAAGAATTCTGGAGCATTGTGATGCGAAGGGCCATGGAGAATTGTGATGACATGGTCATGGAACATGGTGATGACAAGAATTCTGGAGCATTGTGATGACAAGGGCCATGGAGCATTGTGATGACAAGTGTCACGGAGCATTGTAATGAGAGGTTTCATTGTGCACCGTGATGACAAGGGGAATGGAGTATTGTGATGAAACTGGTCCTGGAGCATTGTGATAACAAAAGCCATTGAGCATTGTGATGACAGGCATCATGGAGCATTGTGAAGAAAGGGGTCATGGGGAATTGTAATGACAATAGAGAAATGTGATGAAAATGGTCAGCAAGCAAAGTGATTAAAGTGGTCATTTAGAATTGTCATGAAAACCTATATAGAGCATTGTGATGGCAAAGGTCATGGAGAACTGTGATGACCAGGGTCATGTAGCATTGTGATGACACGGTCATGGAACATTGTGATGACAAGAATTATGGAGCATTGTGATGACACGATCATTGAACATTGTGATGACAAGAATTCTGGAGCATTGTGATGACAAGGGCCATGGAGCATTGTGATGACACGGTCATGGAACATTGTGATGACAAGAATTCTGGAGCATTGTGATGCGAAGGGCCATGGAAAATTGTGATGACATGGTCATGGAACATGGTGATGACAAGAATTCTAGAGCATTGTGATGACACGGTCATGGAACATTGTGATGACCAGAATTCTGGAGCATTGTGATGAGCAGGGTCATGGAGAATTGTGATGACATGGTCATGGTACATGGTGATGACAAGAATTCTGGAGCATTTTGATGACAAGGGCCATGGAGCATTTTGATGACAAGTGTCACGGAGCATTGTAATGAGAGGTTTCATTGTGCACCGTGATGACAAGGGGGATGGAGTATTGTGATGAAACTGGTCCTGGAGCATTGTGATAACAAAAGCCATTGAGCATTGTGATGACAGGCATCATGGAGCATTGTGAAGAAAGGGGTCATGGGGAATTGTAATGACAATAGAGAAATGTGATGAAAATGGTCAGCAAGCAAATTGATTAAAGTGGTCATTTAGAATTGTCATGAAAAACTATATAGAGCATTGTGATGGCAAAGGTCATGGAGAACTGTGATGACCAGTGTCATGTAGCATTGTGATGACACGGTCATGGAACATTGTGATGACAAGAATTGTGGAGCATTGTGGTGACACGGTCATGGAACATTGTGATGACAAGAATTATGGAGCATTGTGATGACACGGTCATGGAACATTGTGATGACAAGAATTCTGGAGCATTGTGATGACAAGTGCCATGGAGCATTGTGATGACACGGTCATGGAACATTGTGATGACAAGAATTCTGGAGAATTGTGATGACAAGGGCCATGGAGCATTTTGATGACACGGTCATGGAACATTGTGATGACAAGAATTCTGGAGCATTGTGATGACAAGGGCCATGGAGCATTGTGGTGACACGGTCATGGAACATTGTGATGACAAGAATTATGGAGCATTGTGATGACACGGTCATGGAACATTGTGATGACAAGAATTATGGAGCATTGTGATGACACGGTCATGGAACATTGTGATGAAAAGAATTCTGGAGCATTGTGATAACAAGGGCCATGGAGCATTGTGATGACACGGTCATGGAACATTGTGACGACAAGAATTCTGGAGCATTGTGATGACAAGGGCCATATAGCATTGTGATGACACGGTCATGGATCATTGTGATGAAAAGAATTATGGAGCATTGTGATGACAAGGGCCATGGTGCATTGTGATGACACGGTCATGGAACATTGTGATGACAAGCAATCTGGAGCATTGTGATGAAAAGGGCCATGGAGCATTGTGATGACACGGTCATGGAACATTGTGATGACAAGAATTCTGGAGCATTGTGATGAGAAGGGCCATGGAGAATTGTGATGACATGGTCATGGAACATGGTGATGACAAGAATTCTGGAGCATGGTGATGACAAAGGCCATGGTGCATTGTGATGACACGGTCATGGAACTTTGTGATGACAAGCAATCTGGAGCATTGTGATGAAAAGGGCCATGGAGCATTGTGATGACACGGTCATGGAACATTGTGATGACAAGAATTCTGGAGCATTGTGATGAGAAGGGCCATGGAGAATTGTGATGACATGGTCATGGAACATGGTGATGACAAGAATTCTGGAGCATTGTGATGACACGGTCATGGAACATTGTGATGACAAGAATTCTGGAGCATGGTGATGACAAAGGCCATGGTGCATTGTGATGACACGGTCATGGAACTTTGTGATGACAAGCAATCTGGAGCATTGTGATGAAAAGGGCCATGGAGCATTGTGATGACAAGTGTCACGGAGCATTGTAATGAGAGGTTTCATTGTGCACCGTGATGACAAGGGGGATGGAGTATTGTGATGAAACTGGTCCTGGAGCATTGTGATAACAAAAGCCATTGAGCATTGTGATGACAGGCATCATGGAGCATTGTGAAGAAAGGGGTCATGGGGAATTGTAATGACAATAGAGAAATGTGATGAAAATGGTCAGCAAGCAAATTGATTAAAGTTGTCATTTAGAATTGTCATGAAAAACTATATAGAGCATTGTGATGGCAAAGGTCATGGAGAACTGTGATGACCAGTGTCATGTAGCATTGTGATGACACGGTCATGGAACATTGTGATGACAAGAATTGTGGAGCATTGTGGTGACACGGTCATGGAACATTGTGATGACAAGAATTATGGAGCATTGTGATGACACGGTCATGGAACATTGTGATGACAAGAATTATGGAGCATTGTGATGACACGGTCATGGAACATTGTGATGACAAGAATTCTGGAGCATTGTGATGACAAGGGACATGGAGCATTGTGATGACACGGTCATGGAACATTGTGATGACAAGAATTCTGGAGAATTGTGATGACAAGGGCCATGGAGCATTGTGATGACACGGTCATGGAATATTGTTATGACAAGAATTCTGGAGCATTGTGATGACAAGGGCCATGGAGCATTGTGGTGACACGGTCATGGAACATTGTGATGACAAGAATTATGGAGCATTGTGATGACACGGTCATGGAACATTGTGATGACAAGAATTATGGAGCATTGTGATGACACGGTCATGGAACATTGTGATGACAAGAATTCTGGAGCATTGTGATGACAAGGGCCAATGAGCATTGTGATGACACGGTCATGGAACATTGTGATGACAAGCAATCTGGAGCATTGTGATGAAAAGGGCCATGGAGCATTGTGATGACACTGTCATGGAACATTGTGATGACAAGAATTCTGGAGCATTGTGATGAGAAGGGCCATGGAGAATTGTGATGACATGGTCATGGAACATGGTGATGACACGAATTCTGGAGCATTGTGATGACACGGTCATGGAACATTGTGATGACAAGAATTCTGGAGCATGGTGATGACAAAGGCCATGGTGCATTGTGATGACACGGTCATGGAACTTTGTGATCACAAGCAATCTGGAGCATTGTGATGAAAAGGGCCATGGAGCATTGTGATGACACGGTCATGGAACATTGTGATGACAAGAATTCTGGAGCATTGTGATGCGAAGGGCCATGGAGAATTGTGATGACATGGTCATGGAACATGGTGATGACAAGAATTCTGGAGCATTGTGATGACATTTGTCATGGAGCATTGTAATGAAACTTTTCATTATGCACCGTGATGAGAAGGGGGATGGAGTATTGTGATGAAACTGGTCCTGGAGCATTGTGATAACAAAAGCCATTGAGCATTGTGATGATAGGCATCATGGAGCATTGTGAAGAAGGGGGTCATGGGAAATTGTAATGACAATAGAGAAATGTGATGAAAATGGTCAGCAAGCAAAGTGATTAAAGTGGTCATTTAGAATTGTCATGAAAAACTATATAGAGCATTGTGATGACACGGTCATGGAACATTGTGATGACAAGAATTATGGAGCGTTGTGATGACAAGGGCCATGGCACATTGTGATGACACGGTCATGGAACATTGTGATGACAAGAATTCTGGAGCATTGTGATGACAAGGGCCATGGTGCATTGTGATGACACGGTCATGGAACTTTGTTATGACAAGAATTCTGGAGCATTTTGATGACAAGGGCCATGGAGCATTGTGGTGACACGGTCATGGAACATTGTGATGACAAGAATTATGGAGCATTGTGATGACACGGTCATGGAACATTGTGATGACAAGAATTATGGAGCATTGTGATGACACTGTCATGGAACATTGTGATGACAAGAATTCTGGAGCATTGTGATTACAAGGGCCATGGAGCATTGTGATGACACGGTCATGGAACATTGTGATGACAAGAATTCTGGAGCATTGTGATGACAAGGGCCATGGAGCATTGTGATGACACGGTCATGGAACATTGTGATGACAAGAATTCTGGAGCATGGTGATGACAAAGGCCATGGTGCATTGTGATGACACGGTCATGGAATGTTGTGATGACAAGCAATCTGGAGCATTGTGATGAAAAGGGCCATGGAGCATTGTGATGACACGGTCATGGAACATTGTGATGACATGAATTCTGGAGCATTGTGATGCGAAGGGCCATGGAGAATTGTGATGACATGGTCATGGAACATGGTGATGACAAGAATTCTAGAGCATTGTGATGACAAGGGCCATGGAGCATTGTGATGACAAGTGTCACGGAGCATTGTAATGAGAGGTTTCATTGTGCACCGTGATGACAAGGGGGATGGAGTATTGTGATGAAACTGGTCCTGGAGCATTGTGATAACAAAAGCCATTGAGCATTGTGATGACAGGCATCATGGAGCATTGTGAAGAAAGGGGTCATGGGGAATTGTAATGACAATAGAGAAATGTGATGAAAATGGTCAGCAAGCAAATTGATTAAAGTGGTCATTTAGAATTGTCATGAAAAACTATATAGAGCATTGTGATGGCAAAGGTCATGGAGAACTGTGATGACCAGTGTCATGTAGCATTGTGATGACACGGTCATGGAACATTGTGATGACAAGAATTGTGGAGCATTGTGATGACACGGTCATGGAACATTGTGATGACAAGAATTATGGAGCATTGTGATGACACGGTCATGGAACATTGTGATGGCAAGAATTCTGGAGCATTGTGATGACAAGGGCCATGGAGCATTGTGATGACACGGTCATGGAACATTGTGATGACAAGAATTCTGGAGCATTGTGATGACAAGGGCCATGGAGCATTGTGATGACACGGTCATGGAACATTGTGATGACAAGAATTCTGGAGCATTGTGATGACAAGGGCCATGGAGCATTGTGATGACACGGTCATGGAACATTGTGATGACAAGAATTCGGGAGCATTTTAATGACACGGTCATGGAACATTGTGATGACAAGAATTATGGAGCATTGTGATGACAAGGGCCATGGTGCATTGTGATGACACGGTCATGGAACTTTGTGATGACAAGCAATCTGGAGCATTGTGATGAAAAGGGCCATGGAGCATTGTGATGACACGGTCATGGAACATTGTGATGACAAGAATTCTGGAACATTGTGATGAGAAGGGCCATGGAGAATTGTGATGACATGGTCATGGAACATGGTGATGACAAGAATTCTGGAGCATTGTGATGACAAGGGCCATGGAGCATTGTGATGACATGTGTCACGGAGCATTGTAATGAGAGGTTTCATTGTGCACCGTGATGAAAAGGGGGATGGAGTATTGTGATGAAACTGGTCCTGGAGCATTGTGATAACAAAAGCCATTGAGCATTGTGATGACAGGCATCATGGAACATTGTGAAGAAAGGGGTCATGGGGAATTGTAATGACAATAGAGAAATGTGATGAAAATGGTCAGCAAGCAAAGTGATTAAAGTGGTCATTTAGAATTGTCATGAAAAACTATATAGAGCATTGTGATGACAAAGGTCATGGAGAACTGTGATGACCAGGGTCATTTAGCATTGTGATGACACGGTCATGGAACATTGTGATGACAAGAATTATGGAGCATTGTGATGACACGGTCATGGAACATTGTGATGACAAGAATTATGGAGCATTCTGATGACACGGTCATGGAACATTGTGATGACAAGAATTATGGAGCATTTTGATGACACGGTCATGGAACATTGTGATGACAAAATTCTGGAGCATTGTGATGACAAGGGCCATGGAGCATTGTGATGACACGGTCATGGAACATTGTGATGACAAGAATTCTGGAGCATTGTGATGACAAGGGCCATGGAGCATTGTGATGACACGGTCATGGAACATTGTGATGACAAGAATTCTGGAGCATTGTGATGAGAAGGGCCATGGAGAATTGTGATGACATGGTCATGGAACATGGTGATGACAAGAATTCTGGAGCATTGTGATGACAAGGGCCATGGAGCATTGTGATGACACGGTCATGGAACATTGTGATGACAAGAATTCTGGAGAATTGTGATGACAAGGGCCATGGAGCATTGTGATGACCTGGTAATGGAACATTGTGATGACAAGAATTCTGGAGCATTTTGATGACACGGTCATGGAACATTGTGATGACAAGAATTATGGAGCATTGTGATGACAAGGGCCATGGTGCATTGTGATGACACGGTCATGGAACATTGTGATGACAACAATTATGGAGCATTGTGATGACAAGGGCCATGGAGCATTGTGATGACACGGTCATGGAACATTGTGATGACAAGAATTCTGGAGCATTGTGATGACAAGGGCCATGGAGCATTGTGATGACACGGTCATGGAACATTGTGTTGACAAAAATTCTGGAGCATTGTGATGACATGGGCCATGGAGCATTGTGATGACACGGTCATGGAACATTGTGATGACAAGAATTCTGGAGCATTGTGATGACAAAGGCCATGGAGCATTGTGATGACAAGTGTCATGGAGCATTGTGATGATAAGAATTCTGGAGCAATATGATGACAAGGGCCATGGAGAATTGTGATGACATGGTCATGGAATATTGTGATGACAAGAATTCTGGAGCATTTTAATGACACGGTCATGGAACATTGTGATGAAAAGAATTATGGAGCATTGTGATGACAAGGGCCATGGTGCATTGTGATGACACGGTCATGGAACATTGTGATGACAAGCAATCTGGAGCATTGTGATGAAAAGGGCCATGGAGCATTGTGATGACACGGTCATGGAACATTGTGATGACAAGAATTCTGGAGCATTGTGATGAGAAGGGCCATGGAGAATTGTGATGACATGGTCATGGAACATGGTGATGACAAGAATTCTGGAGCATGGTGATGACAAAGGCCATGGTGCATTGTGATGACACGGTCATGGAACTTTGTGATGACAAGCAATCTGGAGCATTGTGATGAAAAGGGCCATGGAGCATTGTGATGACACGGTCATGGAACATTGTGATGACAAGAATTCTGGAGCATTGTGATGAGAAGGGCCATGGAGAATTGTGATGACATGGTCATGGAACATGGTGATGACAAGAATTCTGGAGCATTGTGATGACACGGTCATGGAACATTGTGATGACAAGAATTCTGGAGCATGGTGATGACAAAGGCCATGGTGCATTGTGATGACACGGTCATGGAACTTTGTGATGACAAGCAATCTGGAGCATTGTGATGAAAAGGGCCATGGAGCATTGTGATGACAAGTGTCACGGAGCATTGTAATGAGAGGTTTCATTGTGCACCGTGATGACAAGGGGGATGGAGTATTGTGATGAAACTGGTCCTGGAGCATTGTGATAACAAAAGCCATTGAGCATTGTGATGACAGGCATCATGGAGCATTGTGAAGAAAGGGGTCATGGGGAATTGTAATGACAATAGAGAAATGTGATGAAAATGGTCAGCAAGCAAATTGATTAAAGTTGTCATTTAGAATTGTCATGAAAAACTATATAGAGCATTGTGATGGCAAAGGTCATGGAGAACTGTGATGACCAGTGTCATGTAGCATTGTGATGACACGGTCATGGAACATTGTGATGACAAGAATTGTGGAGCATTGTGGTGACACGGTCATGGAACATTGTGATGACAAGAATTATGGAGCATTGTGATGACACGGTCATGGAACATTGTGATGACAAGAATTATGGAGCATTGTGATGACACGGTCATGGAACATTGTGATGACAAGAATTCTGGAGCATTGTGATGACAAGGGACATGGAGCATTGTGATGACACGGTCATGGAACATTGTGATGACAAGAATTCTGGAGAATTGTGATGACAAGGGCCATGGAGCATTGTGATGACACGGTCATGGAATATTGTTATGACAAGAATTCTGGAGCATTGTGATGACAAGGGCCATGGAGCATTGTGGTGACACGGTCATGGAACATTGTGATGACAAGAATTATGGAGCATTGTGATGACACGGTCATGGAACATTGTGATGACAAGAATTATGGAGCATTGTGATGACACGGTCATGGAACATTGTGATGACAAGAATTCTGGAGCATTGTGATGACAAGGGCCAATGAGCATTGTGATGACACGGTCATGGAACATTGTGATGACAAGCAATCTGGAGCATTGTGATGAAAAGGGCCATGGAGCATTGTGATGACACGGTCATGGAACATTGTGATGACAAGAATTCTGGAGCATTGTGATGAGAAGGGCCATGGAGAATTGTGATGACATGGTCATGGAACATGGTGATGACACGAATTCTGGAGCATTGTGATGACACGGTCATGGAACATTGTGATGACAAGAATTCTGGAGCATGGTGATGACAAAGGCCATGGTGCATTGTGATGACACGGTCATGGAACTTTGTGATCACAAGCAATCTGGAGCATTGTGATGAAAAGGGCCATGGAGCATTGTGATGACACGGTCATGGAACATTGTGATGACAAGAATTCTGGAGCATTGTGATGCGAAGGGCCATGGAGAATTGTGATGACATGGTCATGGAACATGGTGATGACAAGAATTCTGGAGCATTGTGATGACATTTGTCATGGAGCATTGTAATGAAACTTTTCATTATGCACCGTGATGAGAAGGGGGATGGAGTATTGTGATGAAACTGGTCCTGGAGCATTGTGATAACAAAAGCCATTGAGCATTGTGATGATAGGCATCATGGAGCATTGTGAAGAAGGGTGTCATGGGAAATTGTAATGACAATAGAGTAATGTGATGAAAATGGTCAGCAAGCAAAGTGATTAAAGTGGTCATTTAGAATTGTCATGAAAAACTATATAGAGCATTGTGATGACACGGTCATGGAACATTGTGATGACAAGAATTATGGAGCGTTGTGATGACAAGGGCCATGGCACATTGTGATGACACGGTCATGGAACATTGTGATGACAAGAATTCTGGAGCATTGTGATGACAAGGGCCATGGTGCATTGTGATGACACGGTCATGGAACTTTGTGATGACAAGAATTCTGGAGCATTTTGATGACAAGGGCCATGGAGCATTGTGGTGACACGGTCATGGAACATTGTGATGACAAGAATTATGGAGCATTGTGATGACACGGTCATGGAACATTGTGATGACAAGAATTATGGAGCATTGTGATGACACTGTCATGGAACATTGTGATGACAAGAATTCTGGAGCATTGTGATTACAAGGGCCATGGAGCATTGTGATGACACGGTCATGGAACATTGTGATGACAAGAATTCTGGAGCATTGTGATGACAAGGGCCATGGAGCATTGTGATGACACGGTCATGGAACATTGTGATGACAAGAATTCTGGAGCATGGTGATGACAAAGGCCATGGTGCATTGTGATGACACGGTCATGGAATGTTGTGATGACAAGCAATCTGGAGCATTGTGATGAAAAGGGCCATGGAGCATTGTGATGACACGGTCATGGAACATTGTGATGACATGAATTCTGGAGCATTGTGATGCGAAGGGCCATGGAGAATTGTGATGACATGGTCATGGAACATGGTGATGACAAGAATTCTAGAGCATTGTGATGACAAGGGCCATGGAGCATTGTGATGACAAGTGTCACGGAGCATTGTAATGAGAGGTTTCATTGTGCACCGTGATGACAAGGGGGATGGAGTATTGTGATGAAACTGGTCCTGGAGCATTGTGATAACAAAAGCCATTGAGCATTGTGATGACAGGCATCATGGAGCATTGTGAAGAAAAGGGTCATGGGGAATTGTAATGACAATAGAGAAATGTGATGAAAATGGTCAGCAAGCAAATTGATTAAAGTGGTCATTTAGAATTGTCATGAAAAACTATATAGAGCATTGTGATGGCAAAGGTCATGGAGAACTGTGATGACCAGTGTCATGTAGCATTGTGATGACACGGTCATGGAACATTGTGATGACAAGAATTGTGGAGCATTGTGATGACACGGTCATGGAACATTGTGATGACAAGAATTATGGAGCATTGTGATGACACGGTCATGGAACATTGTGATGGCAAGAATTCTGGAGCATTGTGATGACAAGGGCCATGGAGCATTGTGATGACACGGTCATGGAACATTGTGATGACAAGAATTCTGGAGCATTGTGATGACAAGGGCCATGGAGCATTGTGATGACACGGTCATGGAACATTGTGATGACAAGAATTCTGGAGCATTGTGATGACAAGGGCCATGGAGCATTGTGATGACACGGTCATGGAACATTGTGATGACAAGAATTCGGGAGCATTTTAATGACACGGTCATGGAACATTGTGATGACAAGAATTATGGAGCATTGTGATGACAAGGGCCATGGTGCATTGTGATGACACGGTCATGGAACTTTGTGATGACAAGCAATCTGGAGCATTGTGATGAAAAGGGCCATGGAGCATTGTGATGACACGGTCATGGAACATTGTGATGACAAGAATTCTGGAACATTGTGATGAGAAGGGCCATGGAGAATTGTGATGACATGGTCATGGAACATGGTGATGACAAGAATTCTGGAGCATTGTGATGACAAGGGCCATGGAGCATTGTGATGACATGTGTCACGGAGCATTGTAATGAGAGGTTTCATTGTGCACCGTGATGAAAAGGGGGATGGAGTATTGTGATGAAACTGGTCCTGGAGCATTGTGATAACAAAAGCCATTGAGCATTGTGATGACAGGCATCATGGAACATTGTGAAGAAAGGGGTCATGGGGAATTGTAATGACAATAGAGAAATGTGATGAAAATGGTCAGCAAGCAAAGTGATTAAAGTGGTCATTTAGAATTGTCATGAAAAACTATATAGAGCATTGTGATGACAAAGGTCATGGAGAACTGTGATGACCAGGGTCATTTAGCATTGTGATGACACGGTCATGGAACATTGTGATGACAAGAATTATGGAGCATTGTGATGACACGGTCATGGAACATTGTGATGACAAGAATTATGGAGCATTCTGATGACACGGTCATGGAACATTGTGATGACAAGAATTATGGAGCATTTTGATGACACGGTCATGGAACATTGTGATGACAAAATTCTGGAGCATTGTGATGACAAGGGCCATGGAGCATTGTGATGACACGGTCATGGAACATTGTGATGACAAGAATTCTGGAGCATTGTGATGACAAGGGCCATGGAGCATTGTGATGACACGGTCATGGAACATTGTGATGACAAGAATTCTGGAGCATTGTGATGACAAGGGCCATGGAGCATTGTGATGACACGGTCATGGAACATTGTGATGACAAGAATTCTGGAGAATTGTGATGACAAGGGCCATGGAGCATTGTGATGACCTGGTCATGGAACATTGTGATGACAAGAATTCTGGAGCATTTTGATGACACGGTCATGGAACATTGTGATGACAAGAATTATGGAGCATTGTGATGACAAGGGCCATGGTGCATTGTGATGACATGGTCATGGAACATTGTGATGACAACAATTATGGAGCATTGTGATGACAAGGGCCATGGAGCATTGTGATGACACGGTCATGGAACATTGTGATGACAAGAATTCTGGAGCATTGTGATGACAAGGGCCATGGAGCATTGTGATGACACGGTCATGGAACATTGTGTTGACAAAAATTCTGGAGCATTGTGATGACATGGGCCATGGAGCATTGTGATGACACGGTCATGGAACATTGTGATGACAAGAATTCTGGAGCATTGTGATGACAAAGGCCATGGAGCATTGTGATGACAAGTGTCATGGAGCATTGTGATGATAAGAATTCTGGAGCAATATGATGACAAGGGCCATGGAGAATTGTGATGACATGGTCATGGAATATTGTGATGACAAGAATTCTAGAGCATTGTGATGACATTTGTCATGGAGCATTGTAATGCAACTTTTCATTATGCACCGTGATGAGAAGGGGGATGGAGTATTGTGATGAAACTGGTCCTGGAGCATTGTGATAAAAAAAGCCATTGAGCATTGTGATGATAGGCATCATGGAGCATTGTGAAGAAGGGGGTCATGGGAAATTGTAATGACAATAGAGAAATGTGATGAAAATGGTCAGCAAGCAAAGTGATTAAAGTGGTCATTTAGAATTGTCATGAAAAACTATATAGAGCATTGTGATGACACGGTCATGGAACATTGTGATGACAAGAATTATGGAGCGTTGTGATGACAAGGGCCATGGCACATTGTGATGACACGGTCATGGAACATTGTGATGACAAGAATTATGGAGCGTTGTGATGACAAGGGCCATGGCACATTGTGATGACACGGTCATGGAACATTGTGATGACAAGAATTCTGGAGCATTGTGATGACAAGGGCCATGGAGCATTGTGATGACACGGTCATGGAACATTGTGATGACAAGAATTCTGGAGCATGGTGATGACAAAGGCCATGGTGCATTGTGATGACACGGTCATGGAACGTTGTGATGACAAGCAATCTGGAGCATTGTGATGAAAAGGGCCATGGAGCATTGTGATGACACGGTCATGGAACATTGTGATGACATGAGTTCTGGAGCATTGTGATGCGAAGGCCATGGAGAATTGTGATGACATGGTCATGGAACATGGTGATGACAAGAATTCTAGAGCATTGTGATGACAAGGGCCATGGAGCATTGTGATGACAAGTGTCACGGAGCATTGTAATGAGAGGTTTCATTGTGCACCGTGATGACAAGGGGGATGGAGTATTGTGATGAAACTGGTCCTGGAGCATTGTGATAACAAAAGCCATTGAGCATTGTGATGACAGGCTTCATGGAGCATTGTGAAGAAAGGGGTCATGGGGAATTGTAATGACAATAGAGAAATTTGATGAAAATGGTCAGCAAGCAAATTGATTAAAGTGGTCATTTAGAATTGTCATGAAAAACTATATAGAGCATTGTGATGGCAAAGGTCATGGAGAACTGTGATGACCAGTGTCATGCAGCATTGTGATGACACGGTCATGGAACATTGTGATGACAAGAATTGTGGAGCATTGTGATGACACGGTCATGGAACATTGTGATGACAAGAATTATGGAGCATTGTGATGACACGGTCATGGAACATTGTGATGACAAGAATTCTGGAGCATTGTGATGACAAGGGCCATGGAGCATTGTGATGACACGGTCATGGAACATTGTGATGACAAGAATTCTGGAGCATTGTGATGACAAGGGCCATGGAGCATTGTGATGACACGGTCATGGAACATTGTGATGACAAGAATTCTGGAGCATGGTGATGACAAGGGCCATGGAGCATTGTGATGACACGGTCATGGAACATTGTGATGACAAGAATTCTGGAGCATTTTAATGACACATGTCATGGAACATTGTGAAGACAAGAATTATGGAGCATTGTGATGACAAGGGCCATGGTGCATTGTGACGACACGGTCTTGGAACTTTGTGATGACAAGCAATCTGGAGCATTGTGATGAAAAGGGCCATGGAGCATTGTGATGACACGGTCATGGAACATTGTGATGACAAGAATTATGGAGCATTGTGATGAGAAGGGCCATGGAGAATTGTGATGACATGGTCATGGAACATGGTGATGACAAGAATTCTGGAGCATTGTGATGACACGGTCATGGAACATTGTGATGACAAGAATTATGGAGCATTCTGATGACACGGTCATGGAACATTGTGATGACAAGAATTATGGAGCATTGTGATGACACGGTCATGGAACATTGTGATGACAAGAATTCTGGAGCATTGTGATGACAAGGGCCATGGAGCATTGTGATGACACAGTCATGGAACATTGTGATGACAAGAATTCTGGAGCATTGTGATGACAAGGGCCATGGAGCATTGTGGTGACATGGTCATGGAACATTGTGATGACAAGAATTATGGAGCATTGTGATGACACGGTCAGGGAACATTGTAATGACAAGAATTATGGAGCATTGTGATGACACGGTCATGGAACATTGTGATGACAAGAATTCTGGAGCATTGTGATGACAAGGGCCATGGAGCATTGTGATGACACGGTCATGGAACACTGTGATGACAAGAATTCTGGAGAATTGTGATGACAAGGGCCATGGAGCATTGTGATGACATGGTCATGGATCATTGTGATGACAAGAATTCTGGAGCATTTTAATTACACGGTCATGGAATATTGTGATGACAAGAATTATGGAGCATTGTGATGACAAGGGCCATGGTGCATTGTGATGACACGGTCATGGAACATTGTGATGACAAGAATTCTGGAGCATTGTGATGACACGGTCATGGAACATCGTGATGACAAGAATTCTGGAGCATTGTGATGCGAAGGGCCATGGAGAATTGTGATGACATGGTCATGGAACATGGTGATGACAAGAATTCTGGAGCATTGTGATGACAAGTGTCACGGAGCATTGTAATGAGAGGTTTCATTGTGCACCGTGATGACATGGGGGATGGAGTATTGTGATGAAACTGGTCCTGGAGCATTGTGATAACAAAAGCCATTGAGCATTGTGATGACAGGCATCATGGAGCATTGTGAAGAAAGGGGTCATGGGGAATTGTAATGACAATAGAGAAATGTGATGAAAATGGTCAGCAAGCAAATTGATTAAAGTGGTCATTTAGAATTATCATGAAAAACTATATAGAGCATTGTGATGGCAAAGGTCATGGAGAACTGTGATGACCAGTGTCATGTAGCATTGTGATGACACGGTCATGGAACATTGTGATGACAAGAATTGTGGAGCATTGTGGTGACACGGTCATGGAACATTGTGATGACAAGAATTATGGAGCATTTTGATGACACGGTCATGGAACATTGTGATGACAAGAATTCTGGAGCATTGTGATGACAAGGGCCATGGAGCATTGTGATGACACGGTCATGGAACATTGTGATGACAAGAATTCTGGAGAATTGTGATGACAAGGGCCATGGAGCATTGTGATGACACGGTCATGGAACATTTTGATGACAAGAATTCTGGACCATTGTGATGACAAGGGCCATAGAGCATTGTGGTGACACGGTCATGGAACATTGTGATGACAAGAATTATGGAGCATTGTGATGACACGGTCATGGAACATTGTGATGAAAAGAATTCTGGAGCATTGTGATAACAAGGGCCATGGAGCATTGTGATGACACGGTCATGGAACATTGTGATGACAAGAATTCTGGAGCATTGTGATGACAAGGGCCATATAGCATTGTGATGACACGGTCATGGAACATTGTGATGACAAGAATTCTGGAGAATTGTGATGACAAGGGCCATGGAGCATTGTGATGACATGGTCATGGAACAATGTGATGACAAGAATTCTGGAGCATTTTAATGACACGGTCATGGAACATTGTGGTGACAAGAATTATGGAGCATTGTGATGACAAGGGCCATGGTGCATTGTGATGACACGGTCATGGAACATTGTGATGACAAGCAATCTGGAGCATTGTGATGAAAAGGGCCATGGAGCATTGTGATGACACGGTCATGGAACATTGTGATGACAAGAATTCTGGAGCATTGTGATGAGAAGGGCCATGGAGAATTGTGATGACATGGTCATGGAACATGGTGATGACAAGAATTCTGGAGCATTGTGATGACACGGTCATGGAACATTGTGATGACAAGAATTCTGGAGCATGGTGATGACAAAGGCCATGGTGCATTGTGATGACACGGTCATGGAACTTTGTGATGACAAGCAATCTGGAGCATTGTGATGAAAAGGGCCATGGAGCATTGTGATGACACGGTCATGGAACATTGTGATGACAAGAATTCTGGAGCATTGTGATGCGAAGGGCCATGGAGAATTGTGATGACATGGTCATGGAACATGGTGATGACAAGAATTCTGGAGCATTGTGATGACAAGGGCCATGGAGCATTTTGATGACAAGTGTCACGGAGCATTGTAATGAGAGGTTTCATTGTGCACCATGATGACAAGGGGGATGGAGTATTGTGATGAAACTGGTCCTGGAGCATTGTGATAACAAAAGCCATTGAGCATTGTGATGACAGGCATCATGGAGCATTGTGAAGAAAAGGGTCATGGGGAATTGTAATGACAATAGAGAAATGTGATGAAAATGGTCAGCAAGCAAATTGATTAAAGTGGTCATTTAGAATTGTCATGAAAAACTATATAGAGCATTGTGATGGCAAAGGTCATGGAGAACTATGATGACCAGTGTCATGTAGCATTGTGATGACACGGTCATGGAACATTGTGATGACAAGAATTGTGGAGCATTGTGGTGACACGGTCATGGAACATTGTGATGACAAGAATTATGGAGCATTGTGATGACACGGTCATGGAACATTGTGATGACAAGAATTATGGAGCATTGTGATGACACGTTCATGGAACATTGTGATGACAAGAATTCTGGAGCATTGTGATGACAAGGTACATGGAGCATTGTGATGACACGGTCATGGAACATTGTGATGACAAGAATTCTGGAGAATTGTGATGACAAGGGCCATGGAGCATTGTGATGACACGGTCATGGAATATTGTTATGACAAGAATTCTGGAGCATTGTGATGACAAGGGCCATGGAGCATTGTGGTGACACGGTCATGGAACATTGTGATGACAAGAATTATGGAGCATTGTGATGACACGGTCATGGAACATTGTGATGACAAGAATTATGGAGCATTGTGATGACACGGTCATGGAACATTGTGATGACAAGAATTCTGGAGCATTGTGATGACAAGGGCCATGGAGCATTGTGATGACACGGTCATGGAACATTGTGATGACAAGCAATCTGGAGCATTGTGATGAAAAGGGCCATGGAGCATTGTGATGACACGGTCATGGAACATTGTGATGACAAGAATTCTGGAGCATTGTGATGAGAAGGGCCATGGAGAATTGTGATGACATGGTCATGGAACATGGTGATGACAAGAATTCTGGAGCATTGTGATGACACGGTCATGGAACATGGTGATTACAAGAATTCTGGAGCATGGTGATGACAAAGGCCATGGTGCATTGTGATGACACGGTCATGGAACTTTGTGATCACAAGCAATCTGGAGCATTGTGATGAAAAGGGCCATGGAGCATTGTGAAGACACGGTCATGGAACATTGTGATGACAAGAATTCTGGAGCATTGTGATGCGAAGGGCCATGGAGAATTGTGATGACATGGTCATGGAACATGGTGATGACAAGAATTGTGGAGCATTGTGATGACAAGGGCCATGGAGCATTGTGATGACAAGTGTCACGGAGCATTGTAATGAGAGGTTTCATTGTGCACCGTGATGACAAGGGGGATGGAGTATTGTGATGAAACTGGTCCTGGAGCATTGTGATAACAAAAGCCATTGAGCATTGTGATGACAGGCATCATGGAGCATTGTGAAGAAAGGGTTCATGGGGAATTGTAATGACAATAGAGAAATGTGATGAAAATGGTCAGCAAGCAAATTGATTAAAGTGGTCATTTAGAATTGTCATGAAAAACTATATAGAGCATTGTGATGGCAAAGGTCATGGAGAACTGTGATGACAAGTGTCATGTAGCATTGTGATGACACGGTCATGGAACATTGTGATGACAAGAATTGTGGAGCATTGTGGTGACACGGTCATGGAACATTGTGATGACAAGAATTATGGAGCATTGTGATGACACGGTCATGGAACATTGTGATGACAAGAATTATGGAGCATTGTGATGACATGGTCATGGAACATTGTGATGACAAGAATTCTGGAGCATTGTGATGACAAGGGCCATGGAGCATTGTGATGACACGGTCATGGAACATTGTGATGACAAGAATTCTGGAGCATTGTGATGACAAGGGCCATGGAGCATTGTAATGACACGGTCATGGAACATTGTGATGACAAGAATTCTGGAGCATTGTGATGACAAAGGCCATGGAGCATTGTGATGACACGGTCATGGAACATTGTGATGACAAGAATTCTGGAGAATTGTGATGACAAGGGCCATGGAGCATTGTGATGACATGGTCATGGAACATTGTGATGACAAGAATTCTGGAGCATTTTAATGACACGGTCATGGAACATTGTGTTGACAAGAATTATGGAGCATTGTGATGACAAGGGCCATGGTGCATTGTGAAGACACGGTCATGGAACATTGTGATGACAAGCAATCTGGAGCATTGTGATGAAAAGGGCCATGGAGCATTGTGATGACACGGTCATGGAACATTGTGATGACAAGAATTCTGGAGCATTGTGATGACAAGGGCCATGGAGCATTGTGGTGACATGGTCATGGAACATTATGATGACAAGAATTATGGAGCATTGTGATGACACGGTCATGGAACATTGTGATGACAAGAATTATGGAGCATTGTGATGACACGGTCATGGAACATTGTGATGACAAGAATTCTGGAGCATTGTGATGACAAGTGCCAATGAGCATTGTGATGACACGGTCATGGAACATTGTGATGACAAGAATTCCGGAGCATTGTGATGACAAGGGCCATGGAGCATTGTGATGACACGGTCATGGAACATTGTGATGACAAGAATTCTGGAGCATTGTGATGACAAGGGCCATGGAGCATTGTGATGACACGGTCATGGAACATTGTGATGACAAGAATTCTGGAGAATTGTGATGACAAGGGCCATGGAGCATTGTGATGACATGGTCATGGAACATTGTGATGACAAGAATTCTGGAGCATTTTAATTACACGGTCATGGAATATTGTGATGACAAGAATTATGGAGCATTGTGATGACAAGGGCCATGGTGCATTGTGATGACACGGTCATGGAACATTGTGATGACAAGCAATCTGGAGCATTGTGATGAAAAGGGCAATGTAGCATTGTGATGACACGGTCATGGAACATTGTGATGACAAGAATTCTGGAGCATTGTGATGAGAAGGGCCATGGAGAATTGTGATGACATGGTCATGGAACATGGTGATGACAAGAATTCTGGAGCATTGTGATGACACGTTCATGGAACATTGTGATGACAAGAATTCTGGAGCATGGTGATGACAAAGGCCATGGTGCATTGTGATGACACGGTCATGGAACTTTGTGATGACAAGCAATCTGGAGCATTGTGATGAATAGGGCCATGGAGCATTGTGATGACACGGTCATGGAACATTGTGATGACAAGAATTCTGGAGCATTGTGATGCGAAGGGCCATGGAGAATTGTGATGACATGGTCATGGAACATTGTGATGACAAGAATTCTGGAGCATTGTGATGACAAGGGCCATGGAGCATTGTGGTGACACGGTCATGGAACATTGTGATGACAAGAATTATGAAGCATTGTGATGACACGGTCATGGAACATTGTGATGACAAGAATTATGGAGCATTGTGATGACACGGTCATGGAACATTGTGATGACAAGAATTCTGGAGCATTTTAATTACACGGTCATGGAATATTGTGATGACAAGGATTATGGAGCATTGTGATGACAAGGGCCATGGTGCATTTTGATGACACGGTCATGGAACATTGTGATGACAAGCAATCTGGAGCATTGTGATGAAAAGGGCAATGGAGCATTGTGATGACACGGTCATGGAACATTGTGATGACAAGAATTCTGGAGCATTGTGATGAGAAGGGCCATGGAGAATTGTGATGACATGGTCATGGAACATGGTGATGACAAGAATTCTGGAGCATTGTGATGACAAGGGCCATGGAGCATTGTGATGACAAGTGTCACGGAGCATTGTAATGAGAGGTTTCATTGTGCACCGTGATGACAAGGGGGATGGAGTATTGTGATGAAACTGGTCCTGGAGCATTGTGATAACAAAAGCCATTGAGCATTGTGATGACAGGCATCATGGAGCATTGTGAAGAAAGGGGTCATGGGGAATTGTAATGACAATAGAGAAATGTGATGAAAATGGTCAGCAAGCAAATTGATTAAAGTGGTCATTTAGAATTGTCATGAAAAACTATATAGAGCATTGTGATGGCAAAGGTCATGGAGATCTATGATGACCAGTGTCATGTAGCATTGTGATGACACGGTCATGGAACATTGTGATGACAAGAATTGTGGAGCATTGTGGTGACACGGTCATGGAACATTGTGATGACAAGAATTATGGAGCATTGTGATGACACGGTCATGGAACATTGTGATGACAAGAATTCTGGAGCATGGTGATGACAAAGGCCATGGTGCATTGTGATGACACGGTCATGGAACTTTGTGATGACAAGCAATCTGGAGCATTGTGATGAAAAGGGCCATGGAGCATTGTGATGACACGGTCATGGAACATTGTGATGACAAGAATTCTGGAGCATTGTGATGCGAAGGGCCATGGAGAATTGTGATGACATGGTCATGGAACATTGTGATGACAAGAATTCTGGAGCATTGTGATGACAAGGGCCATGGAGCATTGTGGTGACACGGTCATGGAACATTGTGATGACAAGAATTATGAAGCATTGTGATGACACGGTCATGGAACATTGTGATGACAAGAATTATGGAGCATTGTGATGACACGGTCATGGAACATTGTGATGACAAGAATTCTGGAGCATTTTAATTACACGGTCATGGAATATTGTGATGACAAGGATTATGGAGCATTGTGATGACAAGGGCCATGGTGCATTTTGATGACACGGTCATGGAACATTGTGATGACAAGCAATCTGGAGCATTGTGATGAAAAGGGCAATGGAGCATTGTGATGACACGGTCATGGAACATTGTGATGACAAGAATTCTGGAGCATTGTGATGAGAAGGGCCATGGAGAATTGTGATGACATGGTCATGGAACATGGTGATGACAAGAATTCTGGAGCATTGTGATGACAAGGGCCATGGAGCATTGTGATGACAAGTGTCACGGAGCATTGTAATGAGAGGTTTCATTGTGCACCGTGATGACAAGGGGGATGGAGTATTGTGATGAAACTGGTCCTGGAGCATTGTGATAACAAAAGCCATTGAGCATTGTGATGACAGGCATCATGGAGCATTGTGAAGAAAGGGGTCATGGGGAATTGTAATGACAATAGAGAAATGTGATGAAAATGGTCAGCAAGCAAATTGATTAAAGTGGTCATTTAGAATTGTCATGAAAAACTATATAGAGCATTGTGATGGCAAAGGTCATGGAGAACTATGATGACCAGTGTCATGTAGCATTGTGATGACACGGTCATGGAACATTGTGATGACAAGAATTGTGGAGCATTGTGGTGACACGGTCATGGAACATTGTGATGACAAGAATTATGGAGCATTGTGATGACACGGTCATGGAACATTGTGATGACAAGAATTCTGGAGCATTGTGATGACAAGGGCCATGGAGCATTGTGATGACACGGTCATGGAACATTGTGATGACAAGAATTCTGGAGAATTGTGATGACAAGGGCCATGGAGCATTGTGATGACACGGTCATGGAACATTGTGATGACAAGAATTCTGGAGCATTGTGATGACAAGGGCCATGGAGCATTGTGGTGACACGGTCATGGAACATTGTGATGACAAGTATTATGGAGCATTGTGATGACACGGTCATGGAACATTGTGATGACAAGAATTATGGAGCATTGTGATGACAAGGGCCATGGAGCATTGTGATGACACGGTCATGGAACATTGTGATGACAAGTATTCTGGAGCATTGTGATAACAAGGGCCATGGAGCATTGTGATGACACGGTCATGGAACATTGTGATGACAAGGATTCTGGAGCATTGTGATGACAAGGGCCATGGAGCATTGTGATGACACGGTCATGGAACATTGTGATGACAACAATTCTGGAGCATTGTGATGACAAGGGCCATGGAGCATTGTGATGACACGGTCATGGAACATTGTGATGACAAGAATTCTGGAGCATTGTGATGACAAGGGCCATGGAGCATTGTGATGACACGGTCATGGAACATTGTGATGACAAGAATTCTGGAGCATTGTGATGACAAAGGCCATGGAGCATTGTGAAGACACGGTCATGGAACATTGTGATGACAAGAATTCTGGAGAATTGTGATGACAAGGGCCATGGAGCATTGTGATGACATGGTCATGGAACATTGTGATGACAAGAATTCTGGAGCATTTTAATGACACGGTCATGGAACATTGTGTTGACAAGAATTATGGAGCATTGTGATGACAAGGGCCATGGTGCATTGTGAAGACACGGTCATGGAACATTGTGATGACAAGCAATCTGGAGCATTGTGATGAAAAGGGCCATGGAGCATTGTGATGACACGGTCATGGAACATTGTGATGACAAGAATTCTGGAGCATTGTGATGACAAGGGCCATGGAGCATTGTGGTGACATGGTCATGGAACATTATGATGACAAGAATTATGGAGCATTGTGATGACACGGTCATGGAACATTGTGATGACAAGAATTATGGAGCATTGTGATGACACGGTCATGGAACATTGTGATGACAAGAATTCTGGAGCATTGTGATGACAAGTGCCAATGAGCATTGTGATGACACGGTCATGGAACATTGTGATGACAAGAATTCCGGAGCATTGTGATGACAAGGGCCATGGAGCATTGTGATGACACGGTCATGGAACATTGTGATGACAAGAATTCTGGAGCATTGTGATGACAAGGGCCATGGAGCATTGTGATGACACGGTCATGGAACATTGTGATGACAAGAATTCTGGAGAATTGTGATGACAAGGGCAATGGAGCATTGTGATGACATGGTCATGGAACATTGTGATGACAAGAATTCTGGAGCATTTTAATTACACGGTCATGGAATATTGTGATGACAAGAATTATGGAGCATTGTGATGACAAGGGCCATGGTGCATTGTGATGACACGGTCATGGAACATTGTGATGACAAGCAATCTGGAGCATTGTGATGAAAAGGGCAATGTAGCATTGTGATGACACGGTCATGGAACATTGTGATGACAAGAATTCTGGAGCATTGTGATGAGAAGGGCCATGGAGAATTGTGATGACATGGTCATGGAACATGGTGATGACAAGAATTCTGGAGCATTGTGATGACACGTTCATGGAACATTGTGATGACAAGAATTCTGGAGCATGGTGATGACAAAGGCCATGGTGCATTGTGATGACACGGTCATGGAACTTTGTGATGACAAGCAATCTGGAGCATTGTGATGAAAAGGGCCATGGAGCATTGTGATGACACGGTCATGGAACATTGTGATGACAAGAATTCTGGAGCATTGTGATGCGAAGGGCCATGGAGAATTGTGATGACATGGTCATGGAACATTGTGATGACAAGAATTCTGGAGCATTGTGATGACAAGGGCCATGGAGCATTGTGGTGACACGGTCATGGAACATTGTGATGACAAGAATTATGAAGCATTGTGATGACACGGTCATGGAACATTGTGATGACAAGAATTATGGAGCATTGTGATGACACGGTCATGGAACATTGTGATGACAAGAATTCTGGAGCATTTTAATTACACGGTCATGGAATATTGTGATGACAAGGATTATGGAGCATTGTGATGACAAGGGCCATGGTGCATTTTGATGACACGGTCATGGAACATTGTGATGACAAGCAATCTGGAGCATTGTGATGAAAAGGGCAATGGAGCATTGTGATGACACGGTCATGGAACATTGTGATGACAAGAATTCTGGAGCATTGTGATGAGAAGGGCCATGGAGAATTGTGATGACATGGTCATGGAACATGGTGATGACAAGAATTCTGGAGCATTGTGATGACAAGGGCCATGGAGCATTGTGATGACAAGTGTCACGGAGCATTGTAATGAGAGGTTTCATTGTGCACCGTGATGACAAGGGGGATGGAGTATTGTGATGAAACTGGTCCTGGAGCATTGTGATAACAAAAGCCATTGAGCATTGTGATGACAGGCATCATGGAGCATTGTGAAGAAAGGGGTCATGGGGAATTGTAATGACAATAGAGAAATGTGATGAAAATGGTCAGCAAGCAAATTGATTAAAGTGGTCATTTAGAATTGTCATGAAAAACTATATAGAGCATTGTGATGGCAAAGGTCATGGAGAACTATGATGACCAGTGTCATGTAGCATTGTGATGACACGGTCATGGAACATTGTGATGACAAGAATTGTGGAGCATTGTGGTGACACGGTCATGGAACATTGTGATGACAAGAATTATGGAGCATTGTGATGACACGGTCATGGAACATTGTGATGACAAGAATTCTGGAGCATTGTGATGACAAGGGCCATGGAGCATTGTGATGACACGGTCATGAAACATTGTGATGACAAGAATTCTGGAGAATTGTGATGACAAGGGCCATGGAGCATTGTGATGACACGGTCATGGAACATTGTGATGACAAGAATTCTGGAGCATTGTGATGACAAGGGCCATGGAGCATTGTGGTGACACGGTCATGGAACATTGTGATGACAAGAATTATGGAGCATTGTGATGACACGGTCATGGAACATTGTGATGACAAGAATTATGGAGCATTGTGATGACAAGGGCCATGGAGCATTGTGATGACACGGTCATGGAACATTGTGATGACAAGTATTCTGGAGCATTGTGATAACAAGGGCCATGGAGCATTGTGATGACACGGTCATGGAACATTGTGATGACAAGAATTCTGGAGCATTGTGATGACAAGGGCCATGGAGCATTGTGATGACACGGTCATGGAACATTGTGATGACAAGAATTCTGGAGAATTGTGATGACAAGGGCCATGGAGCATTGTGATGACATGGTCATGGAACATTGTGATGACAAGAATTCTGGAGCATTTTAATGACACGGTCATGGAACATTGTGATGACAAGAATTCTGGAGCATTGTGATGACACGGTCATGGAACATTGTGATGACAAGAATTCTGGAGCATGGTGATGACAAAGGCCATGGTGCATTGTGATGACACGGTCATGGAACTTTGTGATGACAAGCAATCTGGAGCATTGTGATGAAAAGGGCCATGGAGCATTGTGATGACACGGTCATGGAACATTGTGATGACAAGAATTCTGGAGCATTGTGATGCGAAGGGCCATGGAGAATTGTGATGACATGGTCATGGAACATGGTGATGACAAGAATTCTGGAGCATTGTGATGACACGGTCATGGAACATTGTGATGACAAGAATTCTGGAGCATGGTGATGACAAAGGCCATGGTGCATTGTGATGACACGGTCATGGAACTTTGTGATGACAAGCAATCTGGAGCATTGTGATGAAAAGGGCCATGGAGCATTGTGATGACACGGTCATGGAACATTGTGATGACAAGAATTCTGGAGCATTGTGATGCGAAGGGCCATGGAGAATTGTGATGACATGGTCATGGAACATGGTGATGACAAGAATTCTGGAGCATTGTGATGACAAGGGCCATGGAGCATTGTGATGACAAGTGTCACGGAGCATTGTAATGAGAGGTTTCATTGTGCACCGTGATGGCAAGGGGGATGGAGTATTGTGATGAAACTGGTCCTGGAGCATTGTGATAACAAAAGCCATTGAGCATTGTGATGACAGGCATCATGGAGCATTGTGAAGAAAAGGGTCATGGGGAATTGTAATGACAATAGAGAAATGTGATGAAAATGGTCAGCAAGCAAATTGATTAAAGTGGTCATTTAGAATTGTCATGAAAAACTATATAGAGCATTGTGATGGCAAAGGTCATGGAGAACTGTGATGACCAGTGTCATGTAGCATTGTGATGACACGGTCATGGAACATTGTGATGACAAGAATTGTGGAGCATTGTGGTGACACGGTCATGGAACATTGTGATGACAAGAATTATGGAGCATTGTGATGACACGGTCATGGAACATTGTGATGACAAGAATTCTGGAGCATTGTGATGACAAGGGCCATGGAGCATTGTGATGACACGGTCATGGAACATTGTGATGACAAGAATTATGGAGCATGGTGATGACACGGTCATGGAACATTGTGATGACAAGAATTATGGAGCATTGTGATGACACGGTCATGGAACATTGTGATGACAAGAATTCTGGAGCATTGTGATGACAAGGGCCATGGAGCATTGTGATGACACGGTCATGGAACATTGTGATGACAAGCAATCTGGAGCATTGTGATGAAAAGGGCCATGGAGCATTGTGATGACACGGTCATGGAACATTGTGATGACAAGAATTCTGGAGCATTGTGATGAGAAGGGCCATGGAGAATTGTGATGACATGGTCATGGAACATGGTGATGACAAGAATTCTGGAGCATTGTGATGACACGGTCATGGAACATGGTGATTACAAGAATTCTGGAGCATGGTGATGACAAAGGCCATGGTGCATTGTGATGACACGGTCATGGAACTTTGTGATCACAAGCAATCTGGAGCATTGTGATGAAAAGGGCCATGGAGCATTGTGAAGACACGGTCATGGAACATTGTGATGACAAGAATTCTGGAGCATTGTGATGCGAAGGGCCATGGAGAATTGTGATGACATGGTCATGGAACATGGTGATGACAAGAATTGTGGAGCATTGTGATGACAAGGGCCATGGAGCATTGTGATGACAAGTGTCACGGAGCATTGTAATGAGAGGTTTCATTGTGCACCGTGATGACAAGGGGGATGGAGTATTGTGATGAAACTGGTCCTGGAGCATTGTGATAACAAAAGCCATTGAGCATTGTGATGACAGGCATCATGGAGCATTGTGAAGAAAGGGTTCATGGGGAATTGTAATGACAATAGAGAAATGTGATGAAAATGGTCAGCAAGCAAATTGATTAAAGTGGTCATTTAGAATTGTCATGAAAAACTATATAGAGCATTGTGATGGCAAAGGTCATGGAGAACTGTGATGACCAGTGTCATGTAGCATTGTGATGACACGGTCATGGAACATTGTGATGACAAGAATTGTGGAGCATTGTGGTGACACGGTCATGGAACATTGTGATGACAAGAATTATGGAGCATTGTGATGACACGGTCATGGAACATTGTGATGACAAGAATTATGGAGCATTGTGATGACATGGTCATGGAACATTGTGATGACAAGAATTCTGGAGCATTGTGATGACAAGGGCCATGGAGCATTGTGATGACACGGTCATGGAACATTGTGATGACAAGAATTCTGGAGCATTGTGATGACAAGGGCCATGGAGCATTGTGATGACACGGTCATGGAACATTGTGATGACAAGAATTCTGGAGCATTGTGATGACAAAGGCCATGGAGCATTGTGATGACACGGTCATGGAACATTGTGATGACAAGAATTCTGGAGAATTGTGATGACAAGGGCCATGGAGCATTGTGATGACATGGTCATGGAACATTGTGATGACAAGAATTCTGGAGCATTTTAATGACACGGTCATGGAACATTGTGTTGACAAGAATTATGGAGCATTGTGATGACAAGGGCCATGGTGCATTGTGAAGACACGGTCATGGAACATTGTGATGACAAGCAATCTGGAGCATTGTGATGAAAAGGGCCATGGAGCATTGTGATGACACGGTCATGGAACATTGTGATGACAAGAATTCTGGAGCATTGTGATGACAAGGGCCATGGAGCATTGTGGTGACATGGTCATGGAACATTATGATGACAAGAATTATGGAGCATTGTGATGACACGGTAATGGAACATTGTGATGACAAGAATTATGGAGCATTGTGATGACACGGTCATGGAACATTGTGATGACAAGAATTCTGGAGCATTGTGATGACAAGTGCCAATGAGCATTGTGATGACACGGTCATGGAACATTGTGATGACAAGAATTCCGGAGCATTGTGATGACAAGGGCCATGGAGCATTGTGATGACACGGTCATGGAACATTGTGATGACAAGAATTCTGGAGCATTGTGATGACAAGGGCCATGGAGCATTGTGATGACACGGTCATGGAACATTGTGATGACAAGAATTCTGGAGAATTGTGATGACAAGGGCCATGGAGCATTGTGATGACATGGTCATGGAACATTGTTATGACAAGAATTCTGGAGCATTTTAATTACACGGTCATGGAATATTGTGATGACAAGAATTATGGAGCATTGTGATGACAAGGGCCATGGTGCATTGTGATGACACGGTCATGGAACATTGTGATGACAAGCAATCTGGAGCATTGTGATGAAAAGGGCAATGTAGAATTGTGATGACACAGTCATGGAACATTGTGATGACAAGAATTCTGGAGCATTGTGATGAGAAGGGCCATGGAGAATTGTGATGACATGGTCATGGAACATGGTGATGACAAGAATTCTGGAGCATTGTGATGACACGGTCATGGAACATTGTGATGACAAGAATTCTGGAGCATGGTGATGACAAAGGCCATGGTGCATTGTGATGACACGGTCATGGAACTTTGTGATGACAAGCAATCTGGAGCATTGTGATGAAAAGGGCCATGGAGCATTGTGATGACACGGTCATGGAACATTGTGATGACAAGAATTCTGGAGCATTGTGATGCGAAGGGCCATGGAGAATTGTGATGACATGGTCATGGAACATTGTGATGACAAGAATTCTGGAGCATTGTGATGACAAGGGCCATGGAGCATTGTGGTGACACGGTCATGGAACATTGTGATGACAAGAATTATGAAGCATTGTGATGACACGGTCATGGAACATTGTGATGACAAGAATTATGGAGCATTGTGATGACACGGTCATGGAACATTGTGATGACAAGAATTCTGGAGCATTTTAATTACACGGTCATGGAATATTGTGATGACAAGGATTATGGAGCATTGTGATGACAAGGGCCATGGTGCATTGTGATGACACGGTCATGGAACATTGTGATGACAAGCAATCTGGAGCATTGTGATGAAAAAGGCAATGGAGCATTGTGATGACACGGTCATGGAACATTGTGATGACAAGAATTCTGGAGCATTGTGATGAGAAGGGCCATGGAGAATTGTGATGACATGGTCATGGAACATGGTGATGACAAGAATTCTGGAGCATTGTGATGACAAGGGCCATGGAGCATTGTGATGACAAGTGTCACGGAGCATTGTAATGAGAGGTTTCATTGTGCACCGTGATGACAAGGGGGATGGAGTATTGTGATGAAACTGGTCCTGGAGCATTGTGATAACAAAAGCCATTGAGCATTGTGATGACAGGCATCATGGAGCATTGTGAAGAAAGGGGTCATGGGGAATTGTAATGACAATAGAGAAATGTGATGAAAATGGTCAGCAAGCAAATTGATTAAAGTGGTCATTTAGAATTGTCATGAAAAACTATATAGAGCATTGTGATGGCAAAGGTCATGGAGAACTATGATGACCAGTGTCATGTAGCATTGTGATGACACGGTCATGGAACATTGTGATGACAAGAATTGTGGAGCATTGTGGTGACACGGTCATGGAACATTGTGATGACAAGAATTATGGAGCATTGTGATGACACGGTCATGGAACATTGTGATGACAAGAATTCTGGAGCATTGTGATGACAAGGGCCATGGAGCATTGTGATGACACGGTCATGGAACATTGTGATGACAAGAATTCTGGAGAATTGTGATGACAAGGGCCATGGAGCATTGTGATGACACGGTCATGGAACATTGTGATGACAAGAATTCTGGAGCATTGTGATGACAAGGGCCATGGAGCATTGTGGTGACACGGTCATGGAACATTGTGATGACAAGAATTATGGAGCATTGTGATGACACGGTCATGGAACATTGTGATGACAAGAATTATGGAGCATTGTGATGACAAGGGCCATGGTGCATTGTGATGACACGGTCATGGATCATTGTGATGACAAGTATTCTGGAGCATTGTGATAACAAGGGCCATGGAGCATTGTGATGACACGGTCATGGAACATTTTGATGACAAGAATTCTGGAGCATTGTGATGACAAGGGCCATGGAGCATTGTGATGACACGGTCATGGAACATTGTGATGACAAGAATTCTGGAGAATTGTGATGACAAGGGCCATGGAGCATTGTGATGACATGGTCATGGAACATTGTGATGACAAGAATTCTGGAGCATTTTAATGACACGGTCATGGAACATTGTGATGACAAGAATTATGGAGCATTGTGATGACAAGGGCCATGGTGCATTGTGATGACACGGTCATGGAACATTGTGATGACAAGCAATCTGGAGCATTGTGATGAAAAGGGCCATGGAGCATTATGATGACACGGTCATGGAACATTGTGATGACAAGAATTCTGGAGCATTGTGATGAGAAGGGCCATGGAGAATTGTGATGACATGGTCATGGAACATGGTGATGACAAGAATTCTGGAGCATTGTGATGACACGGTCATGGAACATTGTGATGACAAGAATTCTGGAGCATGGTGATGACAAAGGCCATGGTGCATTGTGATGACACGGTCATGGAACTTTGTGATGACAAGCAATCTGGAGCATTGTGATGAAAAGGGCCATGGAGCATTGTGATGACACGGTCATGGAACATTGTGATGACAAGAATTCTGGAGCATTGTGATGCGAAGGGCCATGGAGAATTGTGATGACATGGTCATGGAACATGGTGATGACAAGAATTCTGGAGCATTGTGATGACAAGGGCCATGGAGCATTGTGATGACAAGTGTCACGGAGCATTGTAATGAGAGGTTTCATTGTGCACCGTGATGGCAAGGGGGATGGAGTATTGTGATGAAACTGGTCCTGGAGCATTGTGATAACAAAAGCCATTGAGCATTGTGATGACAGGCATCATGGAGCATTGTGAAGAAAAGGGTCATGGGGAATTGTAATGACAATAGAGAAATGTGATGAAAATGGTCAGCAAGCAGATTGATTAAAGTGGTCATTTAGAATTGTCATGAAAAACTATATAGAGCATTGTGATGGCAAAGGTCATGGAGAACTGTGATGACCAGTGTCATGTAGCATTGTGATGACACAGTCATGGAACATTGTGATGACAAGAATTATGGAGAATTGTGATGACAAGGGCCATGGAGCATTGTGATGACATGGTCATGGAACATTGTGATGACAAGAATTCTGGAGCATTTTAATGACACGGTCATGGAACATTGTGTTGACAAGAATTATGGAGCATTGTGATGACAAGGGCCATGGTGCATTGTGAAGACACGGTCATGGAACATTGTGATGACAAGCAATCTGGAGCATTGTGATGAAAAGGGCCATGGAGCATTGTGATGACACGGTCATGGAACATTGTGATGACAAGAATTCTGGAGCATTGTGATGACAAGGGCCATGGAGCATTGTGGTGACATGGTCATGGAACATTATGATGACAAGAATTATGGAGCATTGTGATGACACGGTCATGGAACATTGTGATGACAAGAATTATGGAGCATTGTGATGACACGGTCATGGAACATTGTGATGACAAGAATTCTGGAGCATTGTGATGACAAGTGCCAATGAGCATTGTGATGACACGGTCATGGAACATTGTGATGACAAGAATTCCGGAGCATTGTGATGACAAGGGCCATGGAGCATTGTGATGACACGGTCATGGAACATTGTGATGACAAGAATTCTGGAGCATTGTGATGACAAGGGCCATGGAGCATTGTGATGACACGGTCATGGAACATTGTGATGACAAGAATTCTGGAGAATTGTGATGACAAGGGCCATGGAGCATTGTGATGACATGGTCATGGAACATTGTTATGACAAGAATTCTGGAGCATTTTAATTACACGGTCATGGAATATTGTGATGACAAGAATTATGGAGCATTGTGATGACAAGGGCCATGGTGCATTGTGATGACACGGTCATGGAACATTGTGATGACAAGCAATCTGGAGCATTGTGATGAAAAGGGCAATGTAGAATTGTGATGACACAGTCATGGAACATTGTGATGACAAGAATTCTGGAGCATTGTGATGAGAAGGTCCATGGAGAATTGTGATGACATGGTCATGGAACATGGTGATGACAAGAATTCTGGAGCATTGTGATGACACGGTCATGGAACATTGTGATGACAAGAATTCTGGAGCATGGTGATGACAAAGGCCATGGTGCATTGTGATGACACGGTCATGGAACTTTGTGATGACAAGCAATCTGGAGCATTGTGATGAAAAGGGCCATGGAGCATTGTGATGACACGGTCATGGAACATTGTGATGACAAGAATTCTGGAGCATTGTGATGCGAAGGGCCATGGAGAATTGTGATGACATGGTCATGGAACATTGTGATGACAAGAATTCTGGAGCATTGTGATGACAAGGGCCATGGAGCATTGTGGTGACACGGTCATGGAACATTGTGATGACAAGAATTATGAAGCATTGTGATGACACGGTCATGGAACATTGTGATGACAAGAATTATGGAGCATTGTGATGACACGGTCATGGAACATTGTGATGACAAGAATTCTGGAGCATTTTAATTACACGGTCATGGAATATTGTGATGACAAGGATTATGGAGCATTGTGATGACAAGGGCCATGGTGCATTGTGATGACACGGTCATGGAACATTGTGATGACAAGCAATCTGGAGCATTGTGATGAAAAAGGCAATGGAGCATTGTGATGACACGGTCATGGAACATTGTGATGACAAGAATTCTGGAGCATTGTGATGAGAAGGGCCATGGAGAATTGTGATGACATGGTCATGGAACATGGTGATGACAAGAATTCTGGAGCATTGTGATGACAAGGGCCATGGAGCATTGTGATGACAAGTGTCACGGAGCATTGTAATGAGAGGTTTCATTGTGCACCGTGATGACAAGGGGGATGGAGTATTGTGATGAAACTGGTCCTGGAGCATTGTGATAACAAAAGCCATTGAGCATTGTGATGACAGGCATCATGGAGCATTGTGAAGAAAGGGGTCATGGGGAATTGTAATGACAATAGAGAAATGTGATGAAAATGGTCAGCAAGCAAATTGATTAAAGTGGTCATTTAGAATTGTCATGAAAAACTATATAGAGCATTGTGATGGCAAAGGTCATGGAGAACTATGATGACCAGTGTCATGTAGCATTGTGATGACACGGTCATGGAACATTGTGATGACAAGAATTGTGGAGCATTGTGGTGACACGGTCATGGAACATTGTGATGACAAGAATTATGGAGCATTGTGATGACACGGTCATGGAACATTGTGATGACCAGAATTCTGGAGCATTGTGATGACAAGGGCCATGGAGCATTGTGATGACACGGTCATGGAACATTGTGATGACAAGAATTCTGGAGAATTGTGATGACAAGGGCCATGGAGCATTGTGATGACACGGTCATGGAACATTGTGATGACAAGAATTCTGGAGCATTGTGATGACAAGGGCCATGGAGCATTGTGGTGACACGGTCATGGAACATTGTGATGACAAGAATTATGGAGCATTGTGATGACACGGTCATGGAACATTGTGATGACAAGAATTATGGAGCATTGTGATGACAAGGGCCATGGAGCATTGTGATGACACGGTCATGGATCATTGTGATGACAAGTATTCTGGAGCATTGTGATAACAAGGGCCATGGAGCATTGTGATGACACGGTCATGGAACATTGTGATGACAAGAATTCTGGAGCATTGTGATGACAAGGGCCATGGAGCATTGTGATGACACGGTCATGGAACATTGTGATGACAAGAATTCTGGAGAATTGTGATGACAAGGGCCATGGAGCATTGTGATGACATGGTCATGGAACATTGTGATGACAAGAATTCTGGAGCATTTTAATGACACGGTCATGGAACATTGTGATGACAAGAATTATGGAGCATTGTGATGACAAGGGCCATGGTGCATTGTGATGACACGGTCATGGAACATTGTGATGACAAGCAATCTGGAGCATTGTGATGAAAAGGGCCATGGAGCATTGTGATGACACGGTCATGGAACATTGTGATGACAAGAATTCTGGAGCATTGTGATGAGAAGGGCCATGGAGAATTGTGATGACATGGTCATGGAACATGGTGATGACAAGAATTCTGGAGCATTGTGATGACACGGTCATGGAACATTGTGATGACTAGAATTCTGGAGCATGGTGATGACAAAGGCCATGGTGCATTGTGATGACACGGTCATGGAACTTTGTGATGACAAGCAATCTGGAGCATTGTGATGAAAAGGGCCATGGAGCATTGTGATGACACGGTCATGGAACATTGTGATGACAAGAATTCTGGAGCATTGTGATGCGAAGGGCCATGGAGAATTGTGATGACATGGTCATGGAACATGGTGATGACAAGAATTCTGGAGCATTGTGATGACAAGGGCCATGGAGCATTGTGATGACAAGTGTCACGGAGCATTGTAATGAGAGGTTTCATTGTGCACCGTGATGGCAAGGGGGATGGAGTATTGTGATGAAACTGGTCCTGGAGCATTGTGATAACAAAAGCCATTGAGCATTGTGATGACAGGCATCATGGAGCATTGTGAAGAAAAGGGTCATGGGGAATTGTAATGACAATAGAGAAATGTGATGAAAATGGTCAGCAAGCAAATTGATTAAAGTGGTCATTTAGAATTGTCATGAAAAACTATATAGAGCATTGTGATGGCAAAGGTCATGGAGAACTGTGATGACCAGTGTCATGTAGCATTGTGATGACACGGTCATGGAACATTGTGATGACAAGAATTGTGGAGCATTGTGGTGACACGGTCATGGAACATTGTGATGACAAGAATTATGGAGCATTGTGATGACACGGTCATGGAACATTGTGATGACAAGAATTCTGGAGCATTGTGATGAAAAGGGCCATGGAGCATTGTGATGACACGGTCATGGAACATTGTGATGACAAGAATTCTGGAGCATTGTGATGACAAGGGCCATGGAGCATTGTGATGACACGGTCATGGAACATTGTGATGACAAGAATTATGGAGCATTGTGATGACACGGTCATGGAACATTGTGATGACAAGAATTATGGAGCATTGTGATGACACGGTCATGGAACATTGTGATGACAAGAATTCTGGAGCATTGTGATGACAAGGGCCATGGAGCATTGTGATGACACAGTCATGGAACATTGTGATGACAAGCAATCTGGAGCATTGTGATGAAAAGGGCCATGGAGCATTGTGATGACACGGTCATGGAACATTGTGATGACAAGAATTCTGGAGCATTGTGATGAGAAGGGCCATGGAGAATTGTGATGACATGGTCATGGAACATGGTGATGACAAGAATTCTGGAGCATTGTGATGACACGGTCATGGAACATGGTGATTACAAGAATTCTGGAGCATGGTGATGACAAAGGCCATGGTGCATTGTGATGAAACGGTCATGGAATTTGTGATCACAAGCAATCTGGAGCATTGTGATGAAAAGGGCCATGGAGCATTGTGAAGACACGGTCATGGAACATTGTGATGACAAGAATTCTGGAGCATTGTGATGCGAAGGGCCATGGAGAATTGTGATGACATGGTCATGGAACATGGTGATGACAAGAATTGTGGAGCATTGTGATGACAAGGGCCATGGAGCATTGTGATGACAAGTGTCACGGAGCATTGTAATGAGAGGTTTCATTGTGCACTGTGATGACAAGGGGGATGGAGTATTGTGATGAAACTGGTCCTGGAGCATTGTGATAACAAAAGCCATTGAGCATTGTGATGACAGGCATCATGGAGCATTGTGAAGAAAGGGTTCATGGGGAATTGTAATGACAATAGAGAAATGTGATGAAAATGGTCAGCAAGCAAATTGATTAAAGTGGTCATTTAGAATTGTCATGAAAAACTATATAGAGCATTGTGATGGCAAAGGTCATGGAGAACTGTGATGACCAGTGTCATGTAGCATTGTGATGACACGGTCATGGAACATTGTGATGACAAGAATTGTGGAGCATTGTGGTGACACGGTCATGGAACATTGTGATGACAAGAATTATGGAGCATTGTGATGACACGGTCATGGAACATTGTGATGACAAGAATTATGGAGCATTGTGATGACATGGTCATGGAACATTGTGATGACAAGAATTCTGGAGCATTGTGATGACAAGGGCCATGGAGCATTGTGATGACACGGTCATGGAACATTGTGATGACAAGAATTCTGGAGCATTGTGATGACAAGGGCCATGGAGCATTGTGATGACACGGTCATGGAACATTGTGATGACAAGAATTCTGGAGCATTGTGATGACAAAGGCCATGGAGCATTGTGATGACACGGTCATGGAACATTGTGATGACAAGAATTCTGGAGAATTGTGATGACAAGGGCCATGGAGCATTGTGATGACATGGTCATGGAACATTGTGATGACAAGAATTCTGGAGCATTTTAATGACACGGTCATGGAACATTGTGTTGACAAGAATTATGGAGCATTGTGATGACAAGGGCCATGGTGCATTGTGAAGACACGGTCATGGAACATTGTGATGACAAGCAATCTGGAGCATTGTGATGAAAAGGGCCATGGAGCATTGTGATGACACGGTCATGGAACATTGTGATGACAAGAATTCTGGAGCATTGTGATGACAAGGGCCATGGAGCATTGTGGTGACATGGTCATGGAACATTATGATGACAAGAATTATGGAGCATTGTGATGACACGGTCATGGAACATTGTGATGACAAGAATTATGGAGCATTGTGATGACATGGTCATGGAACATGGTGATGACAAGAATTCTGGAGCATGGTGATGACAAAGGCCATGGTGCATTGTGATGACACGGTCATGGAACTTTGTGATGACAAGCAATCTGGAGCATTGTGATGAAAAGGGCCATGGAGCATTGTGATGACACGGTCATGGAACATTGTGATGACAAGAATTCTGGAGCATTGTGATGACACGGTCATGGAACATTGTGATGACAAGAATTCTGGAGCATGGTGATGACAAAGGCCATGGTGCATTGTGATGACACGGTCATGGAACTTTGTGATGACAAGCAATCTGGAGCATTGTGATGAAAAGGGCCATGGAGCATTGTGATGACAAGTGTCACGGAGCATTGTAATGAGAGGTTTCATTGTGCACCGTGATGACAAGGGGGATGGAGTATTGTGATGAAACTGGTCCTGGAGCATTGTGATAACAAAAGCCATTGAGCATTGTGATGACAGGCATCATGGAGCATTGTGAAGAAAGGGGTCATGGGGAATTGTAATGACAATAGAGAAATGTGATGAAAATGGTCAGCAAGCAAATTGATTAAAGTTGTCATTTAGAATTGTCATGAAAAACTATATAGAGCATTGTGATGGCAAAGGTCATGGAGAACTGTGATGACCAGTGTCATGTAGCATTGTGATGACACGGTCATGGAACATTGTGATGACAAGAATTGTGGAGCATTGTGGTGACACGGTCATGGAACATTGTGATGACAAGAATTATGGAGCATTGTGATGACACGGTCATGGAACATTGTGATGACAAGAATTATGGAGCATTGTGATGACACGGTCATGGAACATTGTGATGACAAGAATTCTGGAGCATTGTGATGACAAGGGCCATGGAGCATTGTGATGACACGGTCATGGAACATTGTGATGACAAGAATTCTGGAGAATTGTGATGACAAGGGCCATGGAGCATTGTGATGACACGGTCATGGAACATTGTGATGACAAGAATTCTGGAGCATTGTGATGACAAGGGCCATGGAGCATTGTGGTGACACGGTCATGGAACATTGTGATGACAAGAATTATGGAGCATTGTGATGACACGGTCATGGAACATTGTGATGACAAGAATTATGGAGCATTGTGATGACAAGGGCCATGGAGCATTGTGATGACACGGTCATGGATCATTGTGATGACAAGTATTCTGGAGCATTGTGATAACAAGGGCCATGGAGTATTGTGATGACACGGTCATGGAACATTGTGATGACAAGAATTCTGGAGCATTGTGATGACAAGGGCCATGGAGCATTGTGATGACACGGTCATGGAACATTGTGATGACAAGAATTCTGGAGAATTGTGATGACAAGGGCCATGGAGCATTGTGATGACATGGTCATGGAACATTGTGATGACAAGAATTCTGGAGCATTTTAATGACACGGTCATGGAACATTGTGATGACAAGAATTATGGAGCATTGTGATGACAAGGGCCATGGTGCATTGTGATGACACGGTCATGGAACATTGTGATGACAAGCAATCTGGAGCATTGTGATGAAAAGGGCCATGGAGCATTGTGATGACACGGTCATGGAACATTGTGATGACAAGAATTCTGGAGCATTGTGATGAGAAGGGCCATGGAGAATTGTGATGACATGGTCATGGAACATGGTGATGACAAGAATTCTGGAGCATTGTGATGACACGGTCATGGAACATTGTGATGACTAGAATTCTGGAGCATGGTGATGACAAAGGCCATGGTGCATTGTGATGACACGGTCATGGAACTTTGTGATGACAAGCAATCTGGAGCATTGTGATGAAAAGGGCCATGGAGCATTGTGATGACACGGTCATGGAACATTGTGATGACAAGAATTCTGGAGCATTGTGATGCGAAGGGCCAAGGAGAATTGTGATGACATGGTCATGGAACATGGTGATGACAAGAATTCTGGAGCATTGTGATGACAAGGGCCATGGAGCATTGTGATGACAAGTGTCACGGAGCATTGTAATGAGAGGTTTCATTGTGCACCGTGATGGCAAGGGGGATGGAGTATTGTGATGAAACTGGTCCTGGAGCATTGTGATAACAAAAGCCATTGAGCATTGTGATGACAGGCATCATGGAGCATTGTGAAGAAAAGGGTCATGGGGAATTGTAATGACAATAGAGAAATGTGATGAAAATGGTCAGCAAGCAAATTGATTAAAGTGGTCATTTAGAATTGTCATGAAAAACTATATAGAGCATTGTGATGGCAAAGGTCATGGAGAACTGTGATGACCAGTGTCATGTAGCATTGTGATGACACGGTCATGGAACATTGTGATGACAAGAATTGTGGAGCATTGTGGTGACACGGTCATGGAACATTGTGATGACAAGAATTATGGAGCATTGTGATGACACGGTCATGGAACATTGTGATGACAAGAATTCTGGAGCATTGTGATGAAAAGGGCCATGGAGCATTGTGATGACACGGTCATGGAACATTGTGATGACAAGAATTCTGGAGCATTGTGATGACAAGGGCCATGGAGCATTGTGATGACACGGTCATGGAACATTGTGATGACAAGAATTATGGAGCATTGTGATGACACGGTCATGGAACATTGTGATGACAAGAATTATGGAGCATTGTGATGACACGGTCATGGAACATTGTGATGACAAGAATTCTGGAGCATTGTGATGACAAGGGCCATGGTGCATTGTGAAGACACGGTCATGGAACATTGTGATGACAAGCAATCTGGAGCATTGTGATGAAAAGGGCCATGGAGCATTGTGATGACACGGTCATGGAACATTGTGATGACAAGAATTCTGGAGCATTGTGATGACAAGGGCCATGGAGCATTGTGGTGACATGGTCATGGAACATTATGATGACAAGAATTATGGAGCATTGTGATGACACGGTCATGGAACATTGTGATGACAAGAATTATGGAGCATTGTGATGACATGGTCATGGAACATGGTGATGACAAGAATTCTGGAGCATGGTGATGACAAAGGCCATGGTGCATTGTGATGACACGGTCATGGAACTTTGTGATGACAAGCAATCTGGAGCATTGTGATGAAAAGGGCCATGGAGCATTGTGATGACACGGTCATGGAACATTGTGATGACAAGAATTCTGGAGCATTGTGATGACACGGTCATGGAACATTGTGATGACAAGAATTCTGGAGCATGGTGATGACAAAGGCCATGGTGCATTGTGATGACACGGTCATGGAACTTTGTGATGACAAGCAATCTGGAGCATTGTGATGAAAAGGGCCATGGAGCATTGTGATGACAAGTGTCACGGAGCATTGTAATGAGAGGTTTCATTGTGCACCGTGATGACAAGGGGGATGGAGTATTGTGATGAAACTGGTCCTGGAGCATTGTGATAACAAAAGCCATTGAGCATTGTGATGACAGGCATCATGGAGCATTGTGAAGAAAGGGGTCATGGGGAATTGTAATGACAATAGAGAAATGTGATGAAAATGGTCAGCAAGCAAATTGATTAAAGTTGTCATTTAGAATTGTCATGAAAAACTATATAGAGCATTGTGATGGCAAAGGTCATGGAGAACTGTGATGACCAGTGTCATGTAGCATTGTGATGACACGGTCATGGAACATTGTGATGACAAGAATTGTGGAGCATTGTGGTGACACGGTCATGGAACATTGTGATGACAAGAATTATGGAGCATTGTGATGACACGGTCATGGAACATTGTGATGACAAGAATTATGGAGCATTGTGATGACACGGTCATGGAACATTGTGATGACAAGAATTCTGGAGCATTGTGATGACACGGTCATGGAACATTGTGATGACAAGAATTCTGGAGCATTGTGATGACACGGTCATGGAACATTGTGATGACAAGAATTATGGAGCATTGTGATGACACGGTCATGGAACATTGTGATGACAAGAATTCTGGAGCATTGTGATGACAAGGGACATGGAGCATTGTGATGACACGGTCATGGAACATTGTGATGACAAGAATTCTGGAGAATTGTGATGACAAGGGCCATGGAGCATTGTGATGACACGGTCATGGAATATTGTTATGACAAGAATTCTGGAGCATTGTGATGACAAGGGCCATGGAGCATTGTGGTGACACGGTCATGGAACATTGTGATGACAAGAATTATGGAGCATTGTGATGACACGGTCATGGAACATTGTGATGACAAGAATTCTGGAGCATTGTGATGACAAGGGCCATGGAGCATTGTGATGACACGGTCATGGAACATTGTGATGACAAGAATTATGGAGCATTGTGATGACACGGTCATGGAACATTGTGATGACAAGAATTATGGAGCATTGTGATGACACGGTCATGGAACATTGTGATGACAAGAATTCTGGAGCATTGTGATGACAAGGGCCATGGAGCATTGTGATGACACGGTCATGGAACATTGTGATGACAAGCAATCTGGAGCATTGTGATGAAAAGGGCCATGGAGCATTGTGATGACACGGTCATGGAACATTGTGATGACAAGAATTCTGGAGCATTGTGATGAGAAGGGCCATGGAGAATTGTGATGACATGGTCATGGAACATGGTGATGACAAGAATTCTGGAGCATTGTGATGACACGGTCATGGAACATGGTGATTACAAGAATTCTGGAGCATGGTGATGACAAAGGCCATGGTGCATTGTGATGACACGGTCATGGAACTTTGTGATCACAAGCAATCTGGAGCATTGTGATGAAAAGGGCCATGGTGCATTGTGAAGACACGGTCATGGAACATTGTGATGACAAGAATTCTGGAGCATTGTGATGCGAAGGGCCATGGAGAATTGTGATGACATGGTCATGGAACATGGTGATGACAAGAATTGTGGAGCATTGTGATGACAAGGGCCATGGAGCATTGTGATGACAAGTGTCACGGAGCATTGTAATGAGAGGTTTCATTGTGCACCGTGATGACAAGGGGGATGGAGTATTGTGATGAAACTGGTCCTGGAGCATTGTGATAACAAAAGCCATTGAGCATTGTGATGACAGGCATCATGGAGCATTGTGAAGAAAGGGTTCATGGGGAATTGTAATGACAATAGAGAAATGTGATGAAAATGGTCAGCAAGCAAATTGATTAAAGTGGTCATTTAGAATTGTCATGAAAAACTATATAGAGCATTGTGATGGCAAAGGTCATGGAGAACTGTGATGACCAGTGTCATGTAGCATTGTGATGACACGGTCATGGAACATTGTGATGACAAGAATTGTGGAGCATTGTGGTGACACGGTCATGGAACATTGTGATGACAAGAATTATGGAGCATTGTGATGACACGGTCATGGAACATTGTGATGACAAGAATTATGGAGCATTGTGATGACATGGTCATGGAACATTGTGATGACAAGAATTCTGGAGCATTGTGATGACAAGGGCCATGGAGCATTGTGATGACACGGTCATGGAACATTGTGATGACAAGAATTCTGGAGCATTGTGATGACAAGGGCCATGGAGCATTGTGATGACACGGTCATGGAACATTGTGATGACAAGAATTCTGGAGCATTGTGATGACAAAGGCCATGGAGCATTGTGTTGACACGGTCATGGAACATTGTGATGACAAGAATTCTGGAGAATTGTGATGACAAGGGCCATGGAGCATTGTGATGACATGGTCATGGAACATTGTGATGACAAGAATTCTGGAGCATTTTAATGACACGGTCATGGAACATTGTGTTGACAAGAATTATGGAGCATTGTGATGACAAGGGCCATGGTGCATTGTGAAGACACGGTCATGGAACATTGTGATGACAAGCAATCTGGAGCATTGTGATGAAAAGGGCCATGGAGCATTGTGATGACACGGTCATGGAACATTGTGATGACAAGAATTCTGGAGCATTGTGATGACAAGGGCCATGGAGCATTGTGGTGACATGGTCATGGAACATTATGATGACAAGAATTATGGAGCATTGTGATGACACGGTCATGGAACATTGTGATGACAAGAATTATGGAGCATTGTGATGACACGGTCATGGAACATTGTGATGACAAGAATTCTGGAGCATTGTGATGACAAGTGCCAATGAGCATTGTGATGACACGGTCATGGAACATTGTGATGACAAGAATTCCGGAGCATTGTGATGACAAGGGCCATGGAGCATTGTGATGACACGGTCATGGAACATTGTGATGACAAGAATTCTGGAGCATTGTGATGACAAGGGCCATGGAGCATTGTGATGACACGGTCATGGAACATTGTGATGACAAGAATTCTGGAGAATTGTGATGACAAGGGCCATGGAGCATTGTGATGACATGGTCATGGAACATTGTTATGACAAGAATTCTGGAGCATTTTAATTACACGGTCATGGAATATTGTGATGACAAGAATTATGGAGCATTGTGATGACAAGGGCCATGGTGCATTGTGATGACACGGTCATGGAACATTGTGATGACAAGCAATCTGGAGCATTGTGATGAAAAGGGCAATGTAGAATTGTGATGACACAGTCATGGAACATTGTGATGACAAGAATTCTGGAGCATTGTGATGAGAAGGGCCATGGAGAATTGTGATGACATGGTCATGGAACATGGTGATGACAAGAATTCTGGAGCATTGTGATGACACGGTCATGGAACATTGTGATGACAAGAATTCTGGAGCATGGTGATGACAAAGGCCATGGTGCATTGTGATGACACGGTCATGGAACTTTGTGATGACAAGCAATCTGGAGCATTGTGATGAAAAGGGCCATGGAGCATTGTGATGACACGGTCATGGAACATTGTGATGACAAGAATTCTGGAGCATTGTGATGCGAAGGGCCATGGAGAATTGTGATGACATGGTCATGGAACATTGTGATGACAAGAATTCTGGAGCATTGTGATGACAAGGGCCATGGAGCATTGTGGTGACACGGTCATGGAACATTGTGATGACAAGAATTATGAAGCATTGTGATGACACGGTCATGGAACATTGTGATGACAAGAATTATGGAGCATTGTGATGACACGGTCATGGAACATTGTGATGACAAGAATTCTGGAGCATTTTAATTACACGGTCATGGAATATTGTGATGACAAGGATTATGGAGCATTGTGATGACAAGGGCCATGGTGCATTGTGATGACACGGTCATGGAACATTGTGATGACAAGCAATCTGGAGCATTGTGATGAAAAGGGCAATGGAGCATTGTGATGACACGGTCATGGAACATTGTGATGACAAGAATTCTGGAGCATTGTGATGAGAAGGGCCATGGAGAATTGTGATGACATGGTCATGGAACATGGTGATGACAAGAATTCTGGAGCATTGTGATGACAAGGGCCATGGAGCATTGTGATGACAAGTGTCACGGAGCATTGTAATGAGAGGTTTCATTGTGCACCGTGATGACAAGGGGGATGGAGTATTGTGATGAAACTGGTCCTGGAGCATTGTGATAACAAAAGCCATTGAGCATTGTGATGACAGGCATCATGGAGCATTGTGAAGAAAGGGGTCATGGGGAATTGTAATGACAATAGAGAAATGTGATGAAAATGGTCAGCAAGCAAATTGATTAAAGTGGTCATTTAGAATTGTCATGAAAAACTATATAGAGCATTGTGATGGCAAAGGTCATGCAGAACTATGATGACCAGTGTCATGTAGCATTGTGATGACACGGTCATGGAACATTGTGATGACAAGAATTGTGGAGCATTGTGGTGACACGGTCATGGAACATTGTGATGACAAGAATTATGGAGCATTGTGATGACACGGTAATGGAACATTGTGATGACAAGAATTCTGGAGCATTGTGATGACAAGGGCCATGGAGCATTGTGATGACACGGTCATGGAACATTGTGATGACAAGAATTCTGGAGAATTGTGATGACAAGGGCCATGGAGCATTGTGATGACACGGTCATGGAACATTGTGATGACAAGAATTCTGGAGCATTGTGATGACAAGGGCCATGGAGCATTGTGGTGACACGGTCATGGAACATTGTGATGACAAGAATTATGGAGCATTGTGATGACAAGGGCCATGGAGCATTGTGATGACACGGTCATGGAACATTGTGATGACAAGAATTCTGGAGCATTGTGATGACAAGGGCCATGGAGCATTGTGATGACACGGTCATGGAACATTGTGATGACAAGAATTCTGGAGAATTGTGATGACAAGGGCCATGGAGCATTGTGATGACATGGTCATGGAACATTGTGATGACAAGAATTCTGGAGCATTTTAATGACACGGTCATGGAACATTGTGATGACAAGAATTATGGAGCATTGTGATGACAAGGGCCATGGTGCATTGTGATGACACGGTCATGGAACATTGTGATGACAAGCAATCTGGAGCATTGTGATGAAAAGGGCCATGGAGCATTGTGATGACACGGTCATGGAACATTGTGATGACAAGAATTCTGGAGCATTGTGATGAGAAGGGCCATGGAGAATTGTGATGACATGGTCATGGAACATGGTGATGACAAGAATTCTGGAGCATTGTGATGACACGGTCATGGAACATTGTGATGACAAGAATTCTGGAGCATGGTGATGACAAAGGCCATGGTGCATTGTGATGACACGGTCATGGAACTTTGTGATGACAAGCAATCTGGAGCATTGTGATGAAAAGGGCCATGGAGCATTGTGATGACACGGTCATGGAACATTGTGATGACAAGAATTCTGGAGCATTGTGATGCGAAGGGCCATGGAGAATTGTGATGACATGGTCATGGAACATGGTGATGACAAGAATTCTGGAGCATTGTGATGACAAGGGCCATGGAGCATTGTGATGACAAGTGTCACGGAGCATTGTAATGAGAGGTTTCATTGTGCACCGTGATGGCAAGGGGGATGGAGTATTGTGATGAAACTGGTCCTGGAGCATTGTGATAACAAAAGCCATTGAGCATTGTGATGACAGGCATCATGGAGCATTGTGAAGAAAAGGGTCATGGGGAATTGTAATGACAATAGAGAAATGTGATGAAAATGGTCAGCAAGCAAATTGATTAAAGTGGTCATTTAGAATTGTCATGAAAAACTATATAGAGCATTGTGATGGCAAAGGTCATGGAGAACTGTGATGACCAGTGTCATGTAGCATTGTGATGACACGGTCATGGAACATTGTGATGACAAGAATTGTGGAGCATTGTGGTGACACGGTCATGGAACATTGTGATGACAAGAATTATGGAGCATTGTGATGACACGGTCATGGAACATTGTGATGACAAGAATTCTGGAGCATTGTGATGAAAAGGGCCATGGAGCATTGTGATGACACGGTCATGGAACATTGTGATGACAAGAATTCTGGAGCATTGTGATGACAAGGGCCATGGAGCATTGTGATGACACGGTCATGGAACATTGTGATGACAAGAATTATGGAGCATTGTGATGACACGGTCATGGAACATTGTGATGACAAGAATTATGGAGCATTGTGATGACACGGTCATGGAACATTGTGATGACAAGAATTCTGGAGCATTGTGATGACAAGGGCCATGGAGCATTGTGATGACACAGTCATGGAACATTGTGATGACAAGCAATCTGGAGCATTGTGATGAAAAGGGCCATGGAGCATTGTGATGACACGGTCATGGAACATTGTGATGACAAGAATTCTGGAGCATTGTGATGAGAAGGGCCATGGAGAATTGTGATGACATGGTCATGGAACATGCTGATGACAAGAATTCTGGAGCATTGTGATGACACGGTCATGGAACATGGTGATTACAAGAATTCTGGAGCATGGTGATGACAAAGGCCATGGTGCATTGTGATGAAACGGTCATGGAATTTGTGATCACAAGCAATCTGGAGCATTGTGATGAAAAGGGCCATGGAGCATTGTGAAGACACGGTCATGGAACATTGTGATGACAAGAATTCTGGAGCATTGTGATGCGAAGGGCCATGGAGAATTGTGATGACATGGTCATGGAACATGGTGATGACAAGAATTGTGGAGCATTGTGATGACAAGGGCCATGGAGCATTGTGATGACAAGTGTCACGGAGCATTGTAATGAGAGGTTTCATTGTGCACTGTGATGACAAGGGGGATGGAGTATTGTGATGAAACTGGTCCTGGAGCATTGTGATAACAAAAGCCATTGAGCATTGTGATGACAGGCATCATGGAGCATTGTGAAGAAAGGGTTCATGGGGAATTGTAATGACAATAGAGAAATGTGATGAAAATGGTCAGCAAGCAAATTGATTAAAGTGGTCATTTAGAATTGTCATGAAAAACTATATAGAGCATTGTGATGGCAAAGGTCATGGAGAACTGTGATGACCAGTGTCATGTAGCATTGTGATGACACGGTCATGGAACATTGTGATGACAAGAATTGTGGAGCATTGTGGTGACACGGTCATGGAACATTGTGATGACAAGAATTATGGAGCATTGTGATGACACGGTCATGGAACATTGTGATGACAAGAATTATGGAGCATTGTGATGACATGGTCATGGAACATTGTGATGACAAGAATTCTGGAGCATTGTGATGACAAGGGCCATGGAGCATTGTGATGACACGGTCATGGAACATTGTGATGACAAGAATTCTGGAGCATTGTGATGACAAGGGCCATGGAGCATTGTGATGACACGGTCATGGAACATTGTGATGACAAGAATTCTGGAGCATTGTGATGACAAAGGCCATGGAGCATTGTGATGACACGGTCATGGAACATTGTGATGACAAGAATTCTGGAGAATTGTGATGACAAGGGCCATGGAGCATTGTGATGACATGGTCATGGAACATTGTGATGACAAGAATTCTGGAGCATTTTAATGACACGGTCATGGAACATTGTGTTGACAAGAATTATGGAGCATTGTGATGACAAGGGCCATGGTGCATTGTGAAGACACGGTCATGGAACATTGTGATGACAAGCAATCTGGAGCATTGTGATGAAAAGGGCCATGGAGCATTGTGATGACACGGTCATGGAACATTGTGATGACAAGAATTCTGGAGCATTGTGATGACAAGGGCCATGGAGCATTGTGGTGACATGGTCATGGAACATTATGATGACAAGAATTATGGAGCATTGTGATGACACGGTCATGGAACATTGTGATGACAAGAATTATGGAGCATTGTGATGACATGGTCATGGAACATGGTGATGACAAGAATTCTGGAGCATGGTGATGACAAAGGCCATGGTGCATTGTGATGACACGGTCATGGAACTTTGTGATGACAAGCAATCTGGAGCATTGTGATGAAAAGGGCCATGGAGCATTGTGATGACACGGTCATGGAACATTGTGATGACAAGAATTCTGGAGCATTGTGATGAGAAGGGCCATGGAGAATTGTGATGACATGGTCATGGAACATGGTGATGACAAGAATTCTGGAGCATTGTGATGACACGGTCATGGAACATTGTGATGACAAGAATTCTGGAGCATGGTGATGACAAAGGCCATGGTGCATTGTGATGACACGGTCATGGAACTTTGTGATGACAAGCAATCTGGAGCATTGTGATGAAAAGGGCCATGGAGCATTGTGATGACAAGTGTCACGGAGCATTGTAATGAGAGGTTTCATTGTGCACCGTGATGACAAGGGGGATGGAGTATTGTGATGAAACTGGTCCTGGAGCATTGTGATAACAAAAGCCATTGAGCATTGTGATGACAGGCATCATGGAGCATTGTGAAGAAAGGGGTCATGGGGAATTGTAATGACAATAGAGAAATGTGATGAAAATGGTCAGCAAGCAAATTGATTAAAGTTGTCATTTAGAATTGTCATGAAAAACTATATAGAGCATTGTGATGGCAAAGGTCATGGAGAACTGTGATGACCAGTGTCATGTAGCATTGTGATGACACGGTCATGGAACATTGTGATGACAAGAATTGTGGAGCATTGTGGTGACACGGTCATGGAACATTGTGATGACAAGAATTATGGAGCATTGTGATGACACGGTCATGGAACATTGTGATGACAAGAATTCTGGAGCATTGTGATGACACGGTCATGGAACATTGTGATGACAAGAATTATGGAGCATTGTGATGACACGGTCATGGAACATTGTGATGACAAGAATTCTGGAGCATTGTGATGACAAGGGACATGGAGCATTGTGATGACACGGTCATGGAACATTGTGATGACAAGAATTCTGGAGAATTGTGATGACAAGGGCCATGGAGCATTGTGATGACACGGTCATGGAATATTGTTATGACAAGAATTCTGGAGCATTGTGATGACAAGGGCCATGGAGCATTGTGGTGACACGGTCATGGAACATTGTGATGACAAGAATTATGGAGCATTGTGATGACACGGTCATGGAACATTGTGATGACAAGAATTATGGAGCATTGTGATGACACGGTCATGGAACATTGTGATGACAAGAATTCTGGAGCATTGTGATGACAAGGGCCAATGAGCATTGTGATGACACGGTCATGGAACATTGTGATGACAAGCAATCTGGAGCATTGTGATGAAAAGGGCCATGGAGCATTGTGATGACACGGTCATGGAACATTGTGATGACAAGAATTCTGGAGCATTGTGATGAGAAGGGCCATGGAGAATTGTGATGACATGGTCATGGAACATGGTGATGACACGAATTCTGGAGCATTGTGATGACACGGTCATGGAACATTGTGATGACAAGAATTCTGGAGCATGGTGATGACAAAGGCCATGGTGCATTGTGATGACACGGTCATGGAACTTTGTGATCACAAGCAATCTGGAGCATTGTGATGAAAAGGGCCATGGAGCATTGTGATGACACGGTCATGGAACATTGTGATGACAAGAATTCTGGAGCATTGTGATGCGAAGGGCCATGGAGAATTGTGATGACATGGTCATGGAACATGGTGATGACAAGAATTCTGGAGCATTGTGATGACATTTGTCATGGAGCATTGTAATGAAACTTTTCATTATGCACCGTGATGAGAAGGGGGATGGAGTATTGTGATGAAACTGGTCCTGGAGCATTGTGATAACAAAAGCCATTGAGCATTGTGATGATAGGCATCATGGAGCATTGTGAAGAAGGGGGTCATGGGAAATTGTAATGACAATAGAGAAATGTGATGAAAATGGTCAGCAAGCAAAGTGATTAAAGTGGTCATTTAGAATTGTCATGAAAAACTATATAGAGCATTGTGATGACACGGTCATGGAACATTGTGATGACAAGAATTATGGAGCGTTGTGATGACAAGGGCCATGGCACATTGTGATGACACGGTCATGGAACATTGTGATGACAAGAATTCTGGAGCATTGTGATGACAAGGGCCATGGTGCATTGTGATGACACGGTCATGGAACTTTGTGATGACAAGAATTCTGGAGCATTTTGATGACAAGGGCCATGGAGCATTGTGGTGACACGGTCATGGAACATTGTGATGACAAGAATTATGGAGCATTGTGATGACACGGTCATGGAACATTGTGATGACAAGAATTATGGAGCATTGTGATGACACTGTCATGGAACATTGTGATGACAAGAATTCTGGAGCATTGTGATTACAAGGGCCATGGAGCATTGTGATGGCACGGTCATGGAACATTGTGATGACAAGAATTCTGGAGCATTGTGATGACAAGGGCCATGGAGCATTGTGATGACACGGTCATGGAACATTGTGATGACAAGAATTCTGGAGCATGGTGATGACAAAGGCCATGGTGCATTGTGATGACACGGTCATGGAATGTTGTGATGACAAGCAATCTGGAGCATTGTGATGAAAAGGGCCATGGAGCATTGTGATGACACGGTCATGGAACATTGTGATGACATGAATTCTGGAGCATTTTGATGCGAAGGGCCATGGAGAATTGTGATGACATGGTCATGGAACATGGTGATGACAAGAATTCTAGAGCATTGTGATGACAAGGGCCATGGAGCATTGTGATGACAAGTGTCACGGAGCATTGTAATGAGAGGTTTCATTGTGCACCGTGATGACAAGGGGGATGGAGTATTGTGATGAAACTGGTCCTGGAGCATTGTGATAACAAAAGCCATTGAGCATTGTGATGACAGGCATCATGGAGCATTGTGAAGAAAGGGGTCATGGGGAATTGTAATGACAATAGAGAAATGTGATGAAAATGGTCAGCAAGCAAATTGATTAAAGTGGTCATTTAGAATTGTCATGAAAACCTATATAGAGCATTGTGATGGCAAAGGTCATGGAGAACTGTGATGACCAGTGTCATGTAGCATTGTGATGACACGGTCATGGAACATTGTGATGACAAGAATTGTGGAGCATTGTGATGACACGGTCATGGAACATTGTGATGACAAGAATTATGGAGCATTGTGATGACACGGTCATGGAACATTGTGATGGCAAGAATTCTGGAGCATTGTGATGACAAGGGCCATGGAGCATTGTGATGACACGGTCATGGAACATTGTGATGACAAGAATTCTGGAGCATTGTGATGACAAGGGCCATGGAGCATTGTGATGACACGGTCATGGAACATTGTGATGACAAGAATTCTGGAGCATTGTGATGACAAGGGCCATGGAGCATTGTGATGACACGGTCATGGAACATTGTGATGACAAGAATTCGGGAGCATTTTAATGACACGGTCATGGAACATTGTGATGACAAGAATTATGGAGCATTGTGATGACAAGGGCCATGGTGCATTGTGATGACACGGTCATGGAACTTTGTGATGACAAGCAATCTGGAGCATTGTGATGAAAAGGGCCATGGAGCATTGTGATGACACGGTCATGGAACATTGTGATGACAAGAATTCTGGAACATTGTGATGAGAAGGGCCATGGAGAATTGTGATGACATGGTCATGGAACATGGTGATGACAAGAATTCTGGAGCATTGTGATGACAAGGGCCATGGAGCATTGTGATGACATGTGTCACGGAGCATTGTAATGAGAGGTTTCATTGTGCACCGTGATGAAAAGGGGGATGGAGTATTGTGATGAAACTGGTCCTGGAGCATTGTGATAACAAAAGCCATTGAGCATTGTGATGACAGGCATCATGGAACATTGTGAAGAAAGGGGTCATGGGGAATTGTAATGACAATAGAGAAATGTGATGAAAATGGTCAGCAAGCAAAGTGATTAAAGTGGTCATTTAGAATTGTCATGAAAAACTATATAGAGCATTGTGATGACAAAGGTCATGGAGAACTGTGATGACCAGGGTCATTTAGCATTGTGATGACACGGTCATGGAACATTGTGATGACAAGAATTATGGAGCATTGTGATGACACGGTCATGGAACATTGTGATGACAAGAATTATGGAGCATTCTGATGACACGGTCATGGAACATTGTGATGACAAGAATTATGGAGCATTTTGATGACACGGTCATGGAACATTGTGATGACAAAATTCTGGAGCATTGTGATGACAAGGGCCATGGAGCATTGTGATGACACGGTCATGGAACATTGTGATGACAAGAATTCTGGAGCATTGTGATGACAAGGGCCATGGAGCATTGTGATGACACGGTCATGGAACATTGTGATGACAAGAATTCTGGAGCATTGTGATGAGAAGGGCCATGGAGAATTGTGATGACATGGTCATGGAACATGGTGATGACAAGAATTCTGGAGCATTGTGATGACAAGGGCCATGGAGCATTGTGATGACACGGTCATGGAACATTGTGATGACAAGAATTCTGGAGAATTGTGATGACAAGGGCCATGGAGCATTGTGATGACCTGCTCATGGAACATTGTGATGACAAGAATTCGGGAGCATTTTGATGACACGGTCATGGAACATTGTGATGACAAGAATTATGGAGCATTGTGATGACAAGGGCCATGGTGCATTGTGATGACACGGTCATGGAACATTGTGATGACAAGAATTATGGAGCATTGTGATGACAAGGGCCATGGAGCATTGTGATGACACGGTCATGGAACATTGTGATGACAAGAATTCTGGAGCATTGTGATGACAAGGGCCATGGAGCATTGTGATGACACGGTCATGGAACATTGTGTTGACAAAAATTCTGGAGCATTGTGATGACATGGGCCATGGAGCATTGTGATGACACGGTCATGGAACATTGTGATGACAAGAATTCTGGAGCATTGTGATGAAAAAGGCCATGGAGCATTGTGATGACAAGTGTCATGGAGCATTGTGATGATAAGAATTCTGGAGCAATATGATGACAAGGGCCATGGAGAATTGTGATGACATGGTCATGGAATATTGTGATGACAAGAATTCTAGAGCATTGTGATGACATTTGTCATGGAGCATTGTAATGCAACTTTTCATTATGCACCGTGATGAGAAGGGGGATGGAGTATTGTGATGAAACTGGTCCTGGAGCATTGTGATAACAAAAGCCATTGAGCATTGTGATGATAGGCATCATGGAGCATTGTGAAGAAGGGGGTCATGGGAAATTGTAATGACAATAGAGAAATGTGATGAAAATGGTCAGCAAGCAAAGTGATTAAAGTGGTCATTTAGAATTGTCATGAAAAACTATATAGAGCATTGTGATGACACGGTCATGGAACATTGTGATGACAAGAATTATGGAGCGTTGTGATGACAAGGGCCATGGCACATTGTGATGACACGGTCATGGAACATTGTGATGACAAGAATTATGGAGCGTTGTGATGACAAGGGCCATGGCACATTGTGATGACACGGTCATGGAACATTGTGATGACAAGAATTCTGGAGCATTGTGATGACAAGGGCCATGGAGCATTGTGATGACACGGTCATGGAACATTGTGATGACAAGAATTCTGGAGCATGGTGATGACAAAGGCCATGGTGCATTGTGATGACACGGTCATGGAACGTTGTGATGACAAGCAATCTGGAGCATTGTGATGAAAAGGGCCATGGAGCATTGTGATGACACGGTCATGGAACATTGTGATGACATGAGTTCTGGAGCATTGTGATGCGAAGGGCCATGGAGAATTGTGATGACATGGTCATGGAACATGGTGATGACAAGAATTCTAGAGCATTGTGATGACAAGGGCCATGGAGCATTGTGATGACAAGTGTCACGGAGCATTGTAATGAGAGGTTTCATTGTGCACCGTGATGACAAGGGGGATGGAGTATTGTGATGAAACTGGTCCTGGAGCATTGTGATAACAAAAGCCATTGAGCATTGTGATGACAGGCATCATGGAGCATTGTGAAGAAAGGGGTCATGGGGAATTGTAATGACAATAGAGAAATGTGATGAAAATGGTCAGCAAGCAAATTGATTAAAGTGGTCATTTAGAATTGTCATGAAAAACTATATAGAGCATTGTGATGGCAAAGGTCATGGAGAACTGTGATGACCAGTGTCATGCAGCATTGTGATGACACGGTCATGGAACATTGTGATGACAAGAATTGTGGAGCATTGTGATGACACGGTCATGGAACATTGTGATGACAAGAATTATGGAGCATTGTGATGACACGGTCATGGAACATTGTGATGACAAGAATTCTGGAGCATTGTGATGACAAGGGCCATGGAGCATTGTGATGACACGGTCATGGAACATTGTGATGACAAGAATTCTGGAGCATTGTGATGACAAGGGCCATGGAGCATTGTGATGACACGGTCATGGAACATTGTGATGACAAGAATTCTGGAGCATTTTAATGACACATGTCATGGAACATTGTGAAGACAAGAATTATGGAGCATTGTGATGACAAGGGCCATGGTGCATTGTGACGACACGGTCTTGGAACTTTGTGATGACAAGCAATCTGGAGCATTGTGATGAAAAGGGCCATGGAGCATTGTGATGACACGGTCATGGAACATTGTGATGACAAGAATTCTGGAACATTGTGATGAGAAGGGCCATGGAGAATTGTGATGACATGGTCATGGAACATGGTGATGACAAGAATTCTGGAGCATTGTGATGACAAGGGCCATGAGGCATTGTGATGACATGTGTCACGGAGCATTGTAATGAGAGGTTTCATTGTGCACCGTGATGACAAGGGGGATGGAGTATTGTGATGAAACTGGTCCTGGAGCATTGTGATAACAAAAGCCATTGAGCATTGTGATGACAGGCATCATGGAACATTGTGAAGAAAGGGGTCATGGGGAATTGTAATGACAATAGAGAAATGTGATGAAAATGGTCAGCAAGCAAAGTGATTAAAGTGGTCATTTAGAATTGTCATGAAAAACTATATAGAGCATTGTGATGACAAAGGTCATGGAGAACTGTGATGACCAGGGTCATTTAGCATTGTGATGACACGGTCATGGAACATTGTGATGACAAGAATTATGGAGCATTGTGATGACACGGTCATGGAACATTGTGATGACAAGAATTATGGAGCATTCTGATGACACGGTCATGGAACATTGTGATGACAAGAATTATGGAGCATTGTGATGACACGGTCATGGAACATTGTGATGACAAGAATTCTGGAGCATTGTGATGACAAGGGCCATGGAGCATTGTGATGACACAGTCATGGAACATTGTGATGACAAGAATTCTGGAGCATTGTGATGACAAGGGCCATGGAGCATTGTGGTGACATGGTTATGGAACATTGTGATGACAAGAATTATGGAGCATTGTGATGACAAGGTCAGGGAACATTGTAATGACAAGAATTATGGAGCATTGTGATGACACGGTCATGGAACATTGTGATGACAAGAATTCTGGAGCATTGTGATGACAAGGGCCATGGAGCATTGTGATGACACGGTCATGGAACACTGTGATGACAAGAATTCTGGAGAATTGTGATGACAAGGGCCATGGAGCATTGTGATGACATGGTCATGGAACATTGTGATGACAAGAATTCTGGAACATTTTAATTACACGGTCATGGAATATTGTGATGACAAGAATTATGGAGCATTGTGATGACAAGGGCCATGGTGCATTGTGATGACACGGTCATGGAACATTGTGATGACAAGAATTCTGGAGCATTGTGATGACACGGTCATGGAACATTGTGATGACAAGAATTCTGGAGCATGGTGATGACAAAGGCCATGGTGCATTGTGATGACACGGTCATGGAACTTTGTGATGACAAGCAATCTGGAGCATTGTGATGAAAAGGGCCATGGAGCATTGTGATGACACGGTCATGGAACATTGTGATGACAAGAATTCTGGAGCATTGTGATGCGAAGGGCCATGGAGCATTGTGATGACATGGTCATGGAACATGGTGATGACAAGAATTCTGGAGCATTGTGATGACAAGGGCCATGGAGCATTGTGATGACAAGTGTCACGGAGCATTGTAATGAGAGGTTTCATTGTGCACCGTGATGACATGGGGGATGGAGTATTGTGATGAAACTGGTCCTGGAGCATTGTGATAACAAAAGCCATTGAGCATTGTGATGACAGGCATCATGGAGCATTGTAAAGAAAGGGGTCATGGGGAATTGTAATGACAATAGAGAAATGTGATGAAAATGGTCAGCAAGCAAATTGATTAAAGTGGTCATTTAGAATTATCATGAAAAACTATATAGAGCATTGTGATGGCAAAGGTCATGGAGAACTGTGATGACCAGTGTCATGTAGCATTGTGATGACACGGTCATGGAACATTGTGATGACAAGAATTGTGGAGCATTGTGGTGACACGGTCATGGAACATTGTGATGACAAGAATTATGGAGCATTTTGATGACACGGTCATGGAACATTGTGATGACAAGAATTCTGGAGCATTGTGATGACAAGGGCCATGGAGCATTGTGATGACACGGTCATGGAACATTGTGATGACAAGAATTCTGGAGAATTGTGATGACAAGGGCCATGGAGCATTGTGATGACACGGTCATGGAACATTGTGATGACAAGAATTCTGGACCATTGTGATGACAAGGGCCATAGAGCATTGTGGTGACACGGTCATGGAACATTGTGATGACAAGAATTATGGAGCATTGTGATGATACGGTCATGGAACATTGTGATGACAAGAATTATGGAGCATTGTGATGACAAGGGCCATGGAGCATTGTGATGACACGGTCATGGAACATTGTGATGAAAAGAATTCTGGAGCATTGTGATAACAAGGGCCATGGAGCATTGTGATGACACGGTCATGGAACATTGTGATGACAAGAATTCTGGAGCATTGTGATGACAAGGGCCATATAGCATTGTGATGACACGGTCAAGGAACATTGTGATGACAAGAATTCTGGAGCATTGTGATGACACGGTCATGGAACATTGTGATGACAAGAATTCTGGAGCATTGTGATGACAAGGTACATGGAGCATTGTGATGACACGGTCATGGAACATTGTGATGACAAGAATTCTGGAGAATTGTGATGACAAGGGCCATGGAGCATTGTGATGACACGGTCATGGAATATTGTTATGACAAGAATTCTGGAGCATTGTGATGACAAGGGCCATGGAGCATTGTGGTGACACGGTCATGGAACATTGTGATGACAAGAATTATGGAGCATTGTGATGACACGGTCATGGAACATTGTGATGACAAGAATTATGGAGCATTGTGATGACACGGTCATGGAACATTGTGATGACAAGAATTCTGGAGCATTGTGATGACAAGGGCCATGGAGCATTGTGATGACACGGTCATGGAACATTGTGATGACAAGCAATCTGGAGCATTGTGATGAAAAGGGCCATGGAGCATTGTGATGACACGGTCATGGAACATTGTGATGACAAGAATTCTGGAGCATTGTGATGAGAAGGGCCATGGAGAATTGTGATGACATGGTCATGGAACATGGTGATGACAAGAATTCTGGAGCATTGTGATGACACGGTCATGGAACATGGTGATTACAAGAATTCTGGAGCATGGTGATGACAAAGGCCATGGTGCATTGTGATGACACGGTCATGGAACTTTGTGATGACAAGCAATCTGGAGCATTTTGATGAAAAGGGCCATGGAGCATTGTGATGACACGGTCATGGAACATTGTGATGACAAGTATTCTGGAGCATTGTGATGCGAAGGGCCATGGAGAATTGTGATGACATGGTCATGGAACATGGTGATGACAAGAATTCTGGAGCATTGTGATGACAAGGGCCATGGAGCATTGTGATGACAAGTGTCACGGAGCATTGTAATGAGAGGTTTCATTGTGCACCGTGATGACAAGGGGGATGGAGTATTGTGATGAAACTGGTCCTGGAGCATTGTGATAACAAAAGCCATTGAGCATTGTGATGACAGGCATCATGGAGCATTGTGAAGAAAGGGGTCATGGGGAATTGTAATGACAATAGAGAAATGTGATGAAAATGGTCAGCAAGCAAATTGATTAAAGTGGTCATTTAGAATTGTCATGAAAAACTATATAGAGCATTGTGATGGCAAAGGTCATGGAGAACTGTGATGACCAGTGTCATGTAGCATTGTGATGACACGGTCATGGAACATTGTGATGACAAGAATTGTGGAGCATTGTGGTGACACGGTCATGGAACATTGTGATGACAAGAATTATGGAGCATTGTGATGACACGGTCATGGAACATTGTGATGACAAGAATTATGGAGCATTGTGATGACATGGTCATGGAACATTGTGATGACAAGAATTCTGGAGCATTGTGATGACAAGGGCCATGGAGCATTGTGATGACACGGTCATGGAACATTGTGATGACAAGAATTCTGGAGCATTGTGATGACAAGGGCCATGGAGCATTGTGATGACACGGTCATGGAACATTGTGATGACAAGAATTCTGGAGCATTGTGATGACAAAGGCCATGGAGCATTGTGATGACACGGTCATGGAACATTGTGATGACAAGAATTCTGGAGAATTGTGATGACAAGGGCCATGGAGCATTGTGATGACATGGTCATGGAACATTGTGATGACAAGAATTCTGGAGCATTTTAATGACACGGTCATGGAACATTGTGTTGACAAGAATTATGGAGCATTGTGATGACAAGGGCCATGGTGCATTGTGAAGACACGGTCATGGAACATTGTGATGACAAGCAATTTGGAGCATTGTGATGAAAAGGGCCATGGAGCATTGTGATGACACGGTCATGGAACATTGTGATGACAAGAATTCTGGAGCATTGTGATGACAAGGGCCATGGAGCATTGTGGTGACATGGTCATGGAACATTATGATGACAAGAATTATGGAGCATTGTGATGACACGGTCATGGAACATTGTGATGACAAGAATTATGGAGCATTGTGATGACACGGTCATGGAACATTGTGATGACAAGAATTCTGGAGCATTGTGATGACAAGTGCCAATGAGCATTGTGATGACACGGTCATGGAACATTGTGATGACAAGAATTCCGGAGCATTGTGATGACAAGGGCCATGGAGCATTGTGATGACACGGTCATGGAACATTGTGATGACAAGAATTCTGGAGCATTGTGATGACAAGGGCCATGGAGCATTGTGATGACACGGTCATGGAACATTGTGATGACAAGAATTCTGGAGAATTGTGATGACAAGGGCCATGGAGCATTGTGATGACATGGTCATGGAACATTGTGATGACAAGAATTCTGGAGCATTTTAATTACACGGTCATGGAATATTGTGATGACAAGAATTATGGAGCATTGTGATGACAAGGGCCATGGTGCATTGTGATGACACGGTCATGGAACATTGTGATGACAAGCAATCTGGAGCATTGTGATGAAAAGGGCAATGTAGCATTGTGATGACACGGTCATGGAACATTGTGATGACAAGAATTCTGGAGCATTGTGATGAGAAGGGCCATGGAGAATTGTGATGACATGTTCATGGAACATGGTGATGACAAGAATTCTGGAGCATTGTGATGACACGTTCATGGAACATTGTGATGACAAGAATTCTGGAGCATGGTGATGACAAAGGCCATGGTGCATTGTGATGAAACGGTCATGGAACTTTGTGATGACAAGCAATCTGGAGCATTGTGATGAAAAGGGCCATGGAGCATTGTGATGACACGGTCATGGAACATTGTGATGACAAGAATTCTGGAGCATTGTGATGCGAAGGGCCATGGAGAATTGTGATGACATGGTCATGGAACATTGTGATGACAAGAATTCTGGAGCATTGTGATGACAAGGGCCATGGAGCATTGTGGTGACACGGTCATGGAACATTGTGATGACAAGAATTATGAAGCATTGTGATGACACGGTCATGGAACATTGTGATGACAAGAATTATGGAGCATTGTGATGACACGGTCATGGAACATTGTGATGACAAGAATTCTGGAGCATTTTAATTACACGGTCATGGAATATTGTGATGACAAGGATTATGGAGCATTGTGATGACAAGGGCCATGGTGCATTTTGATGACACGGTCATGGAACATTGTGATGACAAGCAATCTGGAGCATTGTGATGAAAAGGGCAATGGAGCATTGTGATGACACGGTCATGGAACATTGTGATGACAAGAATTCTGGAGCATTGTGATGAGAAGGGCCATGGAGAATTGTGATGACATGGTCATGGAACATGGTGATGACAAGAATTCTGGAGCATTGTGATGACAAGGGCCATGGAGCATTGTGATGACAAGTGTCACGGAGCATTGTAATGAGAGGTTTCATTGTGCACCGTGATGACAAGGGGGATGGAGTATTGTGATGAAACTGGTCCTGGAGCATTGTGATAACAAAAGCCATTGAGCATTGTGATGACAGGCATCATGGAGCATTGTGAAGAAGGGGTCATGGGGAATTGTAATGACAATAGAGAAATGTGATGAAAATGGTCAGCAAGCAAATTGATTAAAGTGGTCATTTAGAATTGTCATGAAAAACTATATAGAGCATTGTGATGGCAAAGGTCATGGAGAACTATGATGACCAGTGTCATGTAGCATTGTGATGACACGGTCATGGAACATTGTGATGACAAGAATTGTGGAGCATTGTGGTGACACGGTCATGGAACATTGTGATGACAAGAATTATGGAGCATTGTGATGACACGGTCATGGAACATTGTGATGACAAGAATTATGGAGCATTGTGATGACATGGTCATGGAACATTGTGATGACAAGAATTCTGGAGCATTGTGATGACAAGGGCCATGGAGCATTGTGATGACACGGTCATGGAACATTGTGATGACAAGAATTCTGGAGCATTGTGATGACAAGGGCCATGGAGCATTGTGATGACACGGTCATGGAACATTGTGATGACAAGAATTCTGGAGCATTGTGATGACAAAGGCCATGGAGCATTGTGATGACACGGTCATGGAACATTGTGATGACAAGAATTCTGGAGAATTGTGATGACAAGGGCCATGGAGCATTGTGATGACATGGTCATGGAACATTGTGATGACAAGAATTCTGGAGCATTTTAATGACACGGTCATGGAACATTGTGTTGACAAGAATTATGGAGCATTGTGATGACAAGGGCCATGGTGCATTGTGAAGACACGGTCATGGAACATTGTGATGACAAGCAATCTGGAGCATTGTGATGAAAAGGGCCATGGAGCATTGTGATGACACGGTCATGGAACATTGTGATGACAAGAATTCTGGAGCATTGTGATGACAAGGGCCATGGAGCATTGTGGTGACATGGTCATGGAACATTATGATGACAAGAATTATGGAGCATTGTGATGACACGGTCATGGAACATTGTGATGACAAGAATTATGGAGCATTGTGATGACACGGTCATGGAACATTGTGATGACAAGAATTCTGGAGCATTGTGATGACAAGTGCCAATGAGCATTGTGATGACACGGTCATGGAACATTGTGATGACAAGAATTCCGGAGCATTGTGATGACAAGGGCCATGGAGCATTGTGATGACACGGTCATGGAACATTGTGATGACAAGAATTCTGGAGCATTGTGATGACAAGGGCCATGGAGCATTGTGATGACACGGTCATGGAACATTGTGATGACAAGAATTCTGGAGAATTGTGATGACAAGGGCCATGGAGCATTGTGATGACATGGTCATGGAACATTGTGATGACAAGAATTCTGGAGCATTTTAATTACACGGTCATGGAATATTGTGATGACAAGAATTATGGAGCATTGTGATGACAAGGGCCATGGTGCATTGTGATGACACGGTCATGGAACATTGTGATGACAAGCAATCTGGAGCATTGTGATGAAAAGGGCAATGTAGCATTGTGATGACACGGTCATGGAACATTGTGATGACAAGAATTCTGGAGCATTGTGATGAGAAGGGCCATGGAGAATTGTGATGACATGTTCATGGAACATGGTGATGACAAGAATTCTGGAGCATTGTGATGACACGTTCATGGAACATTGTGATGACAAGAATTCTGGAGCATGGTGATGACAAAGGCCATGGTGCATTGTGATGAAACGGTCATGGAACTTTGTGATGACAAGCAATCTGGAGCATTGTGATGAAAAGGGCCATGGAGCATTGTGATGACACGGTCATGGAACATTGTGATGACAAGAATTCTGGAGCATTGTGATGCGAAGGGCCATGGAGAATTGTGATGACATGGTCATGGAACATTGTGATGACAAGAATTCTGGAGCATTGTGATGACAAGGGCCATGGAGCATTGTGGTGACACGGTCATGGAACATTGTGATGACAAGAATTATGAAGCATTGTGATGACACGGTCATGGAACATTGTGATGACAAGAATTATGGAGCATTGTGATGACACGGTCATGGAACATTGTGATGACAAGAATTCTGGAGCATTTTAATTACACGGTCATGGAATATTGTGATGACAAGGATTATGGAGCATTGTGATGACAAGGGCCATGGTGCATTTTGATGACACGGTCATGGAACATTGTGATGACAAGCAATCTGGAGCATTGTGATGAAAAGGGCAATGGAGCATTGTGATGACACGGTCATGGAACATTGTGATGACAAGAATTCTGGAGCATTGTGATGAGAAGGGCCATGGAGAATTGTGATGACATGGTCATGGAACATGGTGATGACAAGAATTCTGGAGCATTGTGATGACAAGGGCCATGGAGCATTGTGATGACAAGTGTCACGGAGCATTGTAATGAGAGGTTTCATTGTGCACCGTGATGACAAGGGGGATGGAGTATTGTGATGAAACTGGTCCTGGAGCATTGTGATAACAAAAGCCATTGAGCATTGTGATGACAGGCATCATGGAGCATTGTGAAGAAGGGGTCATGGGGAATTGTAATGACAATAGAGAAATGTGATGAAAATGGTCAGCAAGCAAATTGATTAAAGTGGTCATTTAGAATTGTCATGAAAAACTATATAGAGCATTGTGATGGCAAAGGTCATGGAGAACTATGATGACCAGTGTCATGTAGCATTGTGATGACACGGTCATGGAACATTGTGATGACAAGAATTGTGGAGCATTGTGGTGACACGGTCATGGAACATTGTGATGACAAGAATTATGGAGCATTGTGATGACACGGTCATGGAACATTGTGATGACAAGAATTCTGGAGCATTGTGATGACAAGGGCCATGGAGCATTGTGATGACACGGTCATGGAACATTGTGATGACAAGAATTCTGGAGAATTGTGATGACAAGGGCCATGGAGCATTGTGATGACACGGTCATGGAACATTGTGATGACAAGAATTCTGGAGCATTGTGATGACAAGGGCCATGGAGCATTGTGGTGACACGGTCATGGAACATTGTGATGACAAGAATTATGGAGCATTGTGATGACACGGTCATGGAACATTGTGATGACAAGGATTATGGAGCATTGTGATGACACGGTCATGGAACATTGTGATGACAAGAATTCTGGAGCATTGTGATGACAAGGGCCATGGAGCATTGTGATGACACGGTCATGGAACATTGTGATGACAAGCAATCTGGAGCATTGTGATGAAAAGGGCCATGGAGCATTGTGATGACACGGTCATGGAACATTGTGATGACAAGAATTCTGGAGCATTGTGATGCGAAGGGCCATGGAGAATTGTGATGACATGGTCATGGAACATGGTGATGACAAGAATTCTGGAGCATTGTGATGACACGGTCATGGAACATTGTGATGACAAGAATTCTGGAGCATTGTGATGACAAGGGCCATGGAGCATTGTGATGACACGGTCATGGAACACTGTGATGACAAGAATTCTGGAGAATTGTGATGACAAGGGCCATGGAGCATTGTGATGACATGGTCATGGAACATTGTGATGACAAGAATTCTGGAACATTTTAATTACACGGTCATGGAATATTGTGATGACAAGAATTATGGAGCATTGTGATGACAAGGGCCATGGTGCATTGTGATGACACGGTCATGGAACATTGTGATGACAAGAATTCTGGAGCATTGTGATGACACGGTCATGGAACATTGTGATGACAAGAATTCTGGAGCATGGTGATGACAAAGGCCATGGTGCATTGTGATGACACGGTCATGGAACTTTGTGATGACAAGCAATCTGGAGCATTGTGATGAAAAGGGCCATGGAGCATTGTGATGACACGGTCATGGAACATTGTGATGACAAGAATTCTGGAGCATTGTGATGCGAAGGGCCATGGAGCATTGTGATGACATGGTCATGGAACATGGTGATGACAAGAATTCTGGAGCATTGTGATGACAAGGGCCATGGAGCATTGTGATGACAAGTGTCACGGAGCATTGTAATGAGAGGTTTCATTGTGCACCGTGATGACATGGGGGATGGAGTATTGTGATGAAACTGGTCCTGGAGCATTGTGATAACAAAAGCCATTGAGCATTGTGATGACAGGCATCATGGAGCATTGTAAAGAAAGGGGTCATGGGGAATTGTAATGACAATAGAGAAATGTGATGAAAATGGTCAGCAAGCAAATTGATTAAAGTGGTCATTTAGAATTATCATGAAAAACTATATAGAGCATTGTGATGGCAAAGGTCATGGAGAACTGTGATGACCAGTGTCATGTAGCATTGTGATGACACGGTCATGGAACATTGTGATGACAAGAATTGTGGAGCATTGTGGTGACACGGTCATGGAACATTGTGATGACAAGAATTATGGAGCATTTTGATGACACGGTCATGGAACATTGTGATGACAAGAATTCTGGAGCATTGTGATGACAAGGGCCATGGAGCATTGTGATGACACGGTCATGGAACATTGTGATGACAAGAATTCTGGAGAATTGTGATGACAAGGGCCATGGAGCATTGTGATGACACGGTCATGGAACATTGTGATGACAAGAATTCTGGACCATTGTGATGACAAGGGCCATAGAGCATTGTGGTGACACGGTCATGGAACATTGTGATGACAAGAATTATGGAGCATTGTGATGATACGGTCATGGAACATTGTGATGACAAGAATTATGGAGCATTGTGATGACAAGGGCCATGGAGCATTGTGATGACACGGTCATGGAACATTGTGATGAAAAGAATTCTGGAGCATTGTGATAACAAGGGCCATGGAGCATTGTGATGACACGGTCATGGAACATTGTGATGACAAGAATTCTGGAGCATTGTGATGACAAGGGCCATATAGCATTGTGATGACACGGTCAAGGAACATTGTGATGACAAGAATTCTGGAGCATTGTGATGACACGGTCATGGAACATTGTGATGACAAGAATTCTGGAGCATTGTGATGACAAGGTACATGGAGCATTGTGATGACACGGTCATGGAACATTGTGATGACAAGAATTCTGGAGAATTGTGATGACAAGGGCCATGGAGCATTGTGATGACACGGTCATGGAATATTGTTATGACAAGAATTCTGGAGCATTGTGATGACAAGGGCCATGGAGCATTGTGGTGACACGGTCATGGAACATTGTGATGACAAGAATTATGGAGCATTGTGATGACACGGTCATGGAACATTGTGATGACAAGAATTATGGAGCATTGTGATGACACGGTCATGGAACATTGTGATGACAAGAATTCTGGAGCATTGTGATGACAAGGGCCATGGAGCATTGTGATGACACGGTCATGGAACATTGTGATGACAAGCAATCTGGAGCATTGTGATGAAAAGGGCCATGGAGCATTGTGATGACACGGTCATGGAACATTGTGATGACAAGAATTCTGGAGCATTGTGATGAGAAGGGCCATGGAGAATTGTGATGACATGGTCATGGAACATGGTGATGACAAGAATTCTGGAGCATTGTGATGACACGGTCATGGAACATGGTGATTACAAGAATTCTGGAGCATGGTGATGACAAAGGCCATGGTGCATTGTGATGACACGGTCATGGAACTTTGTGATGACAAGCAATCTGGAGCATTTTGATGAAAAGGGCCATGGAGCATTGTGATGACACGGTCATGGAACATTGTGATGACAAGTATTCTGGAGCATTGTGATGCGAAGGGCCATGGAGAATTGTGATGACATGGTCATGGAACATGGTGATGACAAGAATTCTGGAGCATTGTGATGACAAGGGCCATGGAGCATTGTGATGACAAGTGTCACGGAGCATTGTAATGAGAGGTTTCATTGTGCACCGTGATGACAAGGGGGATGGAGTATTGTGATGAAACTGGTCCTGGAGCATTGTGATAACAAAAGCCATTGAGCATTGTGATGACAGGCATCATGGAGCATTGTGAAGAAAGGGGTCATGGGGAATTGTAATGACAATAGAGAAATGTGATGAAAATGGTCAGCAAGCAAATTGATTAAAGTGGTCATTTAGAATTGTCATGAAAAACTATATAGAGCATTGTGATGGCAAAGGTCATGGAGAACTGTGATGACCAGTGTCATGTAGCATTGTGATGACACGGTCATGGAACATTGTGATGACAAGAATTGTGGAGCATTGTGGTGACACGGTCATGGAACATTGTGATGACAAGAATTATGGAGCATTGTGATGACACGGTCATGGAACATTGTGATGACAAGAATTATGGAGCATTGTGATGACATGGTCATGGAACATTGTGATGACAAGAATTCTGGAGCATTGTGATGACAAGGGCCATGGAGCATTGTGATGACACGGTCATGGAACATTGTGATGACAAGAATTCTGGAGCATTGTGATGACAAGGGCCATGGAGCATTGTGATGACACGGTCATGGAACATTGTGATGACAAGAATTCTGGAGCATTGTGATGACAAAGGCCATGGAGCATTGTGATGACACGGTCATGGAACATTGTGATGACAAGAATTCTGGAGAATTTTGATGACAAGGGCCATGGAGCATTGTGATGACATGGTCATGGAACATTGTGATGACAAGAATTCTGGAGCATTTTAATGACACGGTCATGGAACATTGTGTTGACAAGAATTATGGAGCATTGTGATGACAAGGGCCATGGTGCATTGTGAAGACACGGTCATGGAACATTGTGATGACAAGCAATCTGGAGCATTGTGATGAAAAGGGCCATGGAGCATTGTGATGACACGGTCATGGAACATTGTGATGACAAGAATTCTGGAGCATTGTGATGACAAGGGCCATGGAGCATTGTGGTGACATGGTCATGGAACATTATGATGACAAGAATTATGGAGCATTGTGATGACACGGTCATGGAACATTGTGATGACAAGAATTATGGAGCATTGTGATGACACGGTCATGGAACATTGTGATGACAAGAATTCTGGAGCATTGTGATGACAAGTGCCAATGAGCATTGTGATGACACGGTCATGGAACATTGTGATGACAAGAATTCCGGAGCATTGTGATGACAAGGGCCATGGAGCATTGTGATGACACGGTCATGGAACATTGTGATGACAAGAATTCTGGAGCATTGTGATGACAAGGGCCATGGAGCATTGTGATGACACGGTCATGGAACATTGTGATGACAAGAATTCTGGAGAATTGTGATGACAAGGGCCATGGAGCATTGTGATGACATGGTCATGGAACATTGTGATGACAAGAATTCTGGAGCATTTTAATTACACGGTCATGGAATATTGTGATGACAAGAATTATGGAGCATTGTGATGACAAGGGCCATGGTGCATTGTGATGACACGGTCATGGAACATTGTGATGACAAGCAATCTGGAGCATTGTGATGAAAAGGGCAATGTAGCATTGTGATGACACGGTCATGGAACATTGTGATGACAAGAATTCTGGAGCATTGTGATGAGAAGGGCCATGGAGAATTGTGATGACATGTTCATGGAACATGGTGATGACAAGAATTCTGGAGCATTGTGATGACACGTTCATGGAACATTGTGATGACAAGAATTCTGGAGCATGGTGATGACAAAGGCCATGGTGCATTGTGATGAAACGGTCATGGAACTTTGTGATGACAAGCAATCTGGAGCATTGTGATGAAAAGGGCCATGGAGCATTGTGATGACACGGTCATGGAACATTGTGATGACAAGAATTCTGGAGCATTGTGATGCGAAGGGCCATGGAGAATTGTGATGACATGGTCATGGAACATTGTGATGACAAGAATTCTGGAGCATTGTGATGACAAGGGCCATGGAGCATTGTGGTGACACGGTCATGGAACATTGTGATGACAAGAATTATGAAGCATTGTGATGACACGGTCATGGAACATTGTGATGACAAGAATTATGGAGCATTGTGATGACACGGTCATGGAACATTGTGATGACAAGAATTCTGGAGCATTTTAATTACACGGTCATGGAATATTGTGATGACAAGGATTATGGAGCATTGTGATGACAAGGGCCATGGTGCATTTTGATGACACGGTCATGGAACATTGTGATGACAAGCAATCTGGAGCATTGTGATGAAAAGGGCAATGGAGCATTGTGATGACACGGTCATGGAACATTGTGATGACAAGAATTCTGGAGCATTGTGATGAGAAGGGCCATGGAGAATTGTGATGACATGGTCATGGAACATGGTGATGACAAGAATTCTGGAGCATTGTGATGACAAGGGCCATGGAGCATTGTGATGACAAGTGTCACGGAGCATTGTAATGAGAGGTTTCATTGTGCACCGTGATGACAAGGGGGATGGAGTATTGTGATGAAACTGGTCCTGGAGCATTGTGATAACAAAAGCCATTGAGCATTGTGATGACAGGCATCATGGAGCATTGTGAAGAAAGGGGTCATGGGGAATTGTAATGACAATAGAGAAATGTGATGAAAATGGTCAGCAAGCAAATTGATTAAAGTGGTCATTTAGAATTGTCATGAAAAACTATATAGAGCATTGTGATGGCAAAGGTCATGGAGAACTGTGATGACCAGTGTCATGTAGCATTGTGATGACACGGTCATGGAACATTGTGATGACAAGAATTGTGGAGCATTGTGGTGACACGGTCATGGAACATTGTGATGACAAGAATTATGGAGCATTGTGATGACACGGTCATGGAACATTGTGATGACAAGAATTATGGAGCATTGTGATGACATGGTCATGGAACATTGTGATGACAAGAATTCTGGAGCATTGTGATGACAAGGGCCATGGAGCATTGTGATGACACGGTCATGGAACATTGTGATGACAAGAATTCTGGAGCATTGTGATGACAAGGGCCATGGAGCATTGTGATGACACGGTCATGGAACATTGTGATGACAAGAATTCTGGAGCATTGTGATGACAAAGGCCATGGAGCATTGTGATGACACGGTCATGGAACATTGTGATGACAAGAATTCTGGAGCATTGTGATGTCAAGGGCCATGGAGCATTGTGATGACACGGTCATGGAACATTGTGATGACAAGAATTCTGGAGAATTGTGATGACAAGGGCCATGGAGCATTGTGATGACACGGTCATGGAACATTGTGATGACAAGAATTCTGGAGCATTGTGATGACAAGGGCCATGGAGCATTGTGGTGACACGGTCATGGAACATTGTGATGACAAGAATTATGGAGCATTGTGATGACACGGTCATGGAACATAGTGATGACAAGAATTATGGAGCATTGTGATGACAAGGGCCATGGAGCATTGTGATGACACGGTCATGGAACATTGTGATGACAAGTATTCTGGAGCATTGTGATAACAAGGGCCATGGAGCATTGTGATGACACGGTCATGGAACATTGTGATGACAAGAATTCTGGAGCATTGTGATGACAAGGGCCATGGAGCATTGTGATGACACGGTCATGGAACATTGTGATGACAAGAATTCTGGAGAATTGTGATGACAAGGGCCATGGAGCATTGTGATGACATGGTCATGGAACATTGTGATGACAAGAATTCTGGAGCATTTTAATGACACGGTCATGGAACATTGTGATGACAAGAATTATGGAGCATTGTGATGACAAGGGCCATGGTGCATTGTGATGACACGGTCATGGAACATTGTGATGACAAGCAATCTGGAGCATTGTGATGAAAAGGGCCATGGAGCATTGTGATGACACGGTCATGGAACATTGTGATGACAAGAATTCTGGAGCATTGTGATGAGAAGGGCCATGGAGAATTGTGATGACATGGTCATGGAACATGGTGATGACAAGAATTCTGGAGCATTGTGATGACACGGTCATGGAACATTGTGATGACAAGAATTCTGGAGCATGGTGATGACAAAGGCCATGGTGCATTGTGATGACACGGTCATGGAACTTTGTGATGACAAGCAATCTGGAGCATTGTGATGAAAAGGGCCATGGAGCATTGTGATGACACGGTCATGGAACATTGTGATGACAAGAATTCTGGAGCATTGTGATGCGAAGGGCCATGGAGAATTGTGATGACATGGTCATGGAACATGGTGATGACAAGAATTCTGGAGCATTGTGATGACAAGGGCCATGGAGCATTGTGATGACAAGTGTCACGGAGCATTGTAATGAGAGGTTTCATTGTGCACCGTGATGGCAAGGGGGATGGAGTATTGTGATGAAACTGGTCCTGGAGCATTGTGATAACAAAAGCCATTGAGCATTGTGATGACAGGCATCATGGAGCATTGTGCAGAAAAGGATCATGGGGAATTGTAATGACAATAGAGAAATGTGATGAAAATGGTCAGCAAGCAAATTGATTAAAGTGGTCATTTAGAATTGTCATGAAAAACTATATAGAGCATTGTGATGGCAAAGGTCATGGAGAACTGTGATGACCAGTGTCATGTAGCATTGTGATGACACGGTCATGGAACATTGTGATGACAAGAATTGTGGAGCATTGTGGTGACACGGTCATGGAACATTGTGATGACAAGAATTATGGAGCATTGTGATGACACGGTCATGGAACATTGTGATGACAAGAATTCTGGAGCATTGTGATGACAAGGGCCATGGAGCATTGTGATGACACGGTCATGGAACATTGTGATGACAAGAATTCTGTAGAATTGTGATGACAAGGGCCATGGAGCATTGTGATGACACGGTCATGGAACATTGTGATGACAAGAATTATGGAGCATTGTGATGACACGGTCATGGAACATTGTGATGACAAGAATTATGGAGCATTGTGATGACACGGTCATGGAACATTGTGATGACAAGAATTCTGGAGCATTGTGATGACAAGGGCCATGGAGCATTGTGATGACACGGTCATGGAACATTGTGATGACAAGCAATCTGGAGCATTGTGATGAAAAGGGCCATGGAGCATTGTGATGACACGGTCATGGAACATTGTGATGACAAGAATTCTGGAGCATTGTGATGAGAAGGGCCATGGAGAATTGTGATGACATGGTCATGGAACATGGTGATGACAAGAATTCTGGAGCATTGTGATGACACGGTCATGGAACATGGTGATTACAAGAATTCTGGAGCATGGTGATGACAAAGGCCATGGTGCATTGTGATGACACGGTCATGGAACTTTGTGATCACAAGCAATCTGGAGCATTGTGATGAAAAGGGCCATGGAGCATTGTGAAGACACGGTCATGGAACATTGTGATGACAAGAATTCTGGAGCATTGTGATGCGAAGGGCCATGGAGAATTGTGATGACATGGTCATGGAACATGGTGATGACAAGAATTGTGGAGCATTGTGATGACAAGGGCCATGGAGCATTGTGATGACAAGTGTCACGGAGCATTGTAATGAGAGGTTTCATTGTGCACCGTGATGACAAGGGGGATGGAGTATTGTGATGAAACTGGTCCTGGAGCATTGTGATAACAAAAGCCATTGAGCATTGTGATGACAGGCATCATGGAGCATTGTGAAGAAAGGGTTCATGGGGAATTGTAATGACAATAGAGAAATGTGATGAAAATGGTCAGCAAGCAAATTGATTAAAGTGGTCATTTAGAATTGTCATGAAAAACTATATAGAGCATTGTGATGGCAAAGGTCATGGAGAACTGTGATGACCAGTGTCATGTAGCATTGTGATGACACGGTCATGGAACATTGTGATGACAAGAATTGTGGAGCATTGTGGTGACACGGTCATGGAACATTGTGATGACAAGAATTATGGAGCATTGTGATGACACGGTCATGGAACATTGTGATGACAAGAATTATGGAGCATTGTGATGACATGGTCATGGAACATTGTGATGACAAGAATTCTGGAGCATTGTGATGACAAGGGCCATGGAGCATTGTGATGACACGGTCATGGAACATTGTGATGACAAGAATTCTGGAGCATTGTGATGACAAGGGCCATGGAGCATTGTGATGACACGGTCATGGAACATTGTGATGACAAGAATTCTGGAGCATTGTGATGACAAAGGCCATGGAGCATTGTGATGACACGGTCATGGAACATTGTGATGACAAGAATTCTGGAGAATTGTGATGACAAGGGCCATGGAGCATTGTGATGACATGGTCATGGAACATTGTGATGACAAGAATTCTGGAGCATTTTAATGACACGGTCATGGAACATTGTGTTGACAAGAATTATGGAGCATTGTGATGACAAGGGCCATGGTGCATTGTGAAGACACGGTCATGGAACATTGTGATGACAAGAATTGTGGAGCATTGTGGTGACACGGTCATGGAACATTGTGATGACAAGAATTATGGAGCATTGTGATGACACGGTCATGGAACATTGTGATGACAAGAATTATGGAGCATTGTGATGACATGGTCATGGAACATGGTGATGACAAGAATTCTGGAGCATTGTGATGACACGGTCATGGAACTTTGTGATGACAAGAATTCTGGAGCATGGTGATGACAAAGGCCATGGTGCATTGTGATGACACGGTCATGGAACTTTGTGATGACAAGCATTCTGGAGCATTGTGATGAAAAGGGCCATGGAGCATTGTGATGACACGGTCATGGAACATTGTGATGACAAGAATTCTGGAGCATTGTGATGCGAAGGGCCATGGAGAATTGCGATGACATGGTCATGGAACATGGTGATGACAAGAATTCTGGAGCATTGTGATGACAAGGGCCATGGAGCATTGTGATGACAAGTTTCACGGAGCATTGTAATGAGAGGTTTCATTGTGCGCCATGATGACAAGGGGGATGGAGTATTGTGATGAAACTGGTCCTGGAGCATTGTGATAACAAAAGCCATTGAGCATTGTGATGACAGGCATCATGGAGCATTGTGAAGAAAGGGGTCATGGGGAATTGTAATGACAATAGAGAAATGTGATGAAAATGGTCAGCAAGCAAATTGATTAAAGTGGTCATTTAGAATTGTCATGAAAAACTATATAGAGCATTGTGATAGCAAAGGTCATGGAGAACTGTGATGACCAGTGTCATGTAGCATTGTGATGACACGGTCATGGAACATTGTGATGACAAGAATTGTGGAGCATTGTGATGACACGGTCATGGAACATTGTGATGACAAGAATTATGGAGCATTGTGATGACACGGTCATGGAACATTGTGATGACAAGAATTATGGAGCATTGTGATGACACGGTCATGGAACATTGTGATGAGAAGAATTCTGGAGCATTGTGATGACAAGGGCCATGGAGCATTGTGATGACACGGTCATGGAACATTGTGATGACAAGAATTCTGGAGCATTGTGATGACAAGGGCCATGGAGCATTGTGATGACACGGTCATGGAACATTGTGATGACAAGAATTCTGGAGGATTGTGATGACAAGGGCCATGGAGCATTGTGATGACACGGTCATGGAACATTGTGATGACAAGAATTCTGGAGAATTGTGATGACAACGGCCATGGAGAATTGTGATGACATGGTCATGGAACATGGTGATGACAAGAATTCTTGACCATTGTGATGACACGGTCATGGAACATTGTGATAACAAGAATTCTGGAGCATTGTGATGACAAGGGCCATGGTGCATTGTGATGACACGGTCATGGAACTTTGTGATGACAAGCAATCTGGAGCATTGTGATGAAAAGGGCCATGGAGCATTGTGATGACACGGTCATGGAACATTGTGATGACAAGAATTCTGGAACATTGTGATGAGAAGGGCCATGGAGAATTGTGATGACATGGTCATGGAACATGGTGATGACAAGAATTCTGGAGCATTGTGATGACAAGGGCCATGGAGCATTGTGATGACACGGTCATGGAACATTGTGATGACAAGAATTCTGGAGCATGGTGATGACAAAGGCCATGGTGCATTGTGATGACACGGTCATGGAACGTTGTGATGACAAGCAATCTGGAGCATTGTGATGAAAAGGGCCATGGAGCATTGTGATGACACGGTCATGGAACATTGTGATGACAAGAATTCTGGAGCATTGTGATGCGAAGGGCCATGGAAAATTGTGATGACATGGTCATGGAACATGGTGATGACAAGAATTCTAGAGCATTGTGATGACACGGTCATGGAACATTGTGATGACAAGAATTCTGGAGCATTGTGATGAGCAGGGTCATGGAGAATTGTGATGACATGGTCATGGAACATGGTGATGACAAGAATTCTGGAGCATTGTGATGACAAGGGCCATGGAGCATTTTGATGACAAGTGTCACGGAGCATTGTAATGAGAGGTTTCATTGTGCACCGTGATGACAAGGGGGATGGAGTATTGTGATGAAACTGGTCCTGGAGCATTGTGATAACAAAAGCCATTGAGCATTGTGATGACAGGCATCATGGAGCATTGTGAAGAAAGGGGTCATGGGGAATTGTAATGACAATAGAGAAATGTGATGAAAATGGTCAGCAAGCAAAATGATTAAAGTGGTCATTTAGAATTGTCATGAAAAACTATATAGAGCATTGTGATGGCAAAGGTCATGGAGAACTGTGATGACCAGTGTCATGTAGCATTGTGATGACATGGTCATGGAACATTGTGATGACAAGAATTGTGGAGCATTGTGATGACACGGTCATGGAACATTGTGATGACAAGAATTATGGAGCATTGTGATGACACGGTCATGGAACATTGTGATGACAAGAATTATGGAGCATTGTGATGACACGGTCATGGAACATTGTGATGAGAAGAATTCTGGAGCATTGTGATGACAAGGGCCATGGAGCATTGTGATGACACGGTCATGGAACATTGTGATGACAAGAATTCTGGAGCATTGTGATGACAAGGGCCATGGAGCATTGTGATGACACGGTCATGGAACATTGTGATGACAAGAATTCTGGAGGATTGTGATGACAAGGGCCATGGAGCATTGTGATGACACGGTCATGGAACATTGTGATGACAAGAATTCTGGAGAATTGTGATGACAACGGCCATGGAGAATTGTGATGACATGGTCATGGAACATGGTGATGACAAGAATTCTTGACCATTGTGATGACACGGTCATGGAACATTGTGATAACAAGAATTCTGGAGCATTGTGATGACAAGGGCCATGGTGCATTGTGATGACACGGTCATGGAACTTTGTGATGACAAGCAATCTGGAGCATTGTGATGAAAAGGGCCATGGAGCATTGTGATGACACGGTCATGGAACATTGTGATGACAAGAATTCTGGAACATTGTGATGAGAAGGGCCATGGAGAATTGTGATGACATGGTCATGGAACATGGTGATGACAAGAATTCTGGAGCATTGTGATGACAAGGGCCATGTAGCAATGTGATGACAAGTGGCACGGAGCATTGTAATGAGAGGTTTCATTGTGCACCGTGATGACAAGGGGGATGGAATATTGTGATGAAACTGGTCCTGGAGCATTGTGATAACAAAAGCCATTGAGCATTGTGATGACAGGCATCATGGAGCATTGTGAAGAAAGGGGTCATGGGGAATTGTAATGACAATAGAGAAATGTGATGAAAATGGTCAGCAAGCAAATTGATTAAAGTGGTCATTTAGAATTGTCATGAAAAACTATATAGAGCATTGTGATGGCAAAGGTCATGGAGAACTGTGATGACCAGTGTCATGTAGCATTGTGATGACACGGTCATGGAACATTGTGATGACAAGAATTGTGGAGCATTGTGGTGACACGGTCATGGAACATTGTGATGACAAGAATTATGGAGCATTGTGATGACACGGTCATGGAACATTGTGATGACAAGAATTATGGAGCATTGTGATGACACGGTCATGGAATATTGTGATGACAAGAATTCTGGAGCATTGTGATGACAAGGGCCATGGAGCATTGTGATGACACGGTCATGGAACATTGTGATGACAAGAATTCTGGAGCATTGTGATGACAAGGGCCATGGAGCATTGTGATGACACGGTCATGGAACATTGTGATGACAAGAATTCTGGAGCATTGTGATGACAAAGGCCATGGAGCATTGTGATGACACGGTCATGGAACATTGTGATGACAAGAATTCTGGAGCATTGTGATGACAAGGGCCATGGAGCATTGTGGTGACACGGTCATGGAACATTGTGATGACAAGAATTATGGAGAATTGTGATGACACGGTCATGGAACATTGTTATGACAAGAATTATGGAGCATTGTGATGACAAGGGCCATGGAGCATTGTGATGACACGGTCATGGAACATTGTGATGACAAGAATTCTGGAGCATTGTGATAACAAGGGCCATGGAGCATTGTGATGACACGGTCATGGAACATTGTGATGACAAGAATTCTGGAGAATTGTGATGACAAGGGCCATGGAGCATTGTGATGACATGGTCATGGAACATTGTGATGACAAGAATTCTGGAGCATTTTAATGACACGGTCATGGAACATTGTGATGACAAGAATTATGGAGCATTGTGATGACAAGGGCCATGGTGCATTGTGATGACACGGTCATGGAACATTGTGATGACAAGCAATCTGGAGCATTGTGATGAAAAGGGCCATGGAGCATTGTGATGACACGGTCATGGAACATTGTGATGACAAGAATTCTGGAGCATTGTGATGAGAAGGGCCATGGAGAATTGTGATGACATGGTCATGGAACATGGTGATGACAAGAATTCTGGAGCATTGTGATGACACGGTCATGGAACATTGTGATGACAAGAATTCTGGAGCATGGTGATGACAAAGGCCATGGTGCATTGTGATGACACGGTCATGGAACTTTGTGATGACAAGCAATCTGGAGCATTTTGATGAAAAGGGCCATGGAGCATTGTGATGACACGGTCATGGAACATTGTGATGACAAGAATTCTGGAGCATTGTGATGCGAAGGGCCATGGAGAATTGTGATGACATGGTCATGGAACATGGTGATGACAAGAATTCTGGAGCATTGTGAGGACAAGGGCCATGGAGCATTGTGATGACAAGTGTCACGGAGCATTGTAATGAGAGGTTTCATTGTGCACCGTGATGACAAGGGGGATGGAGTATTGTGATGAAACTGGTCCTGGAGCATTGTGATAACAAAAGCCATTGAGCATTGTGATGACTGGCATCATGGAGCATTGTGAAGAAAGGGGTCATGGGGAATTGTAATGACAATACAGAAATGTGATGAAAATGGTCAGCAAGCAAATTGATTAAAGTGGTCATTTAGAATTGTCATGAAAAACTATATAGAGCATTGTGATGGCAAAGGTCATGGAGAACTGTGATGACCAGTGTCATGTAGCATTGTGATGACACGGTCATGGAACATTGTGATGACAAGAATTGTGGAGCATTGTGGTGACACGGTCATGGAACATTGGAATGACAAGAATTATGGAGCATTGTGATGACACGGTCATGGAACATTGTGATGACAAGAATTATGGAGCATTGTGATGACACGGTCATGGAACATTGTGATGACAAGAATTCTGGAGCATTGTGATGACAAGGGCCATGGAGCATTGTGATGACAAGAATTATGGAGCATTGTGATGACACGGTCATGGAACATTGTGATGACAAGAATTATGGAGCATTGTGATGACACGGTCATGGAACATTGTGATGACAAGAATTCTGGAGAATTGTGATGACAAGGGCCATGGAGCATTGTGATGACACGGTCATGGAATATTGTGATGACAAGAATTCTGGAGCATTGTGATGACAAGGGCCATGGAGCATTGTGGTGACACGGTCATGGAACATTGTGATGACAAGAATTATGGAGCATTGTGATGACACGATCATGGAACATTGTGAAGACAAGAATTCTGGAGCATTGTGATGACAAGGGCCATGGAGCATTGTGATGACACGGTCATGGAACATTGTGATGACAAGAATTCTGGAGCATTGTGATGACAAAGGCCATGGAGCATTGTGATGACACGGTCATGGAACATTGTGATGACAAGAATTCTGGAGAATTGTGATGACAAGGGCCATGGAGCATTGTGATGACATGGTCATGGAACATTGTGATGACAAGAATTCTGGAGCATTTTAATGACACGGTCATGGAACATTGTGATGACAAGAATTATGGAGCATTGTGATGACAAGGGCCATGGTGCATTGTGAAGACACGGTCATGGAACATTGTGATGACAAGCAATCTGGAGCATTGTGATGAAAAGGGCCATGGAGCATTGTGATGACACGGTCATGGAACATTGTGATGACAAGAATTCTGGAGCATTGTGATGACACGGTCATGGAACATTGTGATGACAAGAATTCTGGAGCATTGTGATGACAAGGGCCATGGAGCATTGTGATAACATGGTCATGGAACATTGTGATGACAAGAATTCCGGAGCATTGTGATGACAAGGGCCATGGAGCATTGTGATGACACGGTCATGGAACATTGTGATGACAAGAATTCTGGAGCACTGTGATGACAAGGGCCATGGAGCATTGTGATGACACGGTCATGGAACATTGTGATGACAAGAATTCTGGAGAATTGTGATGACAAGGGCCATGGAGCATTGTGATGACATGGTCATGGAACATTGTGATGACAAGAATTCTGGAGCATTTTAATTACAAGGTCATGGAATATTGTGATGACAAGAATTATGGAGCATTGTGATGACAAGGGCCATGGTGCATTGTGATGACACGGTCATGGAACATTGTGATGACAAGCAATCTGGAGCATTGTGATGAAAAGGGCAATGGAGCATTGTGATGACACGGTCATGGATCATTGTGATGACAAGAATTCTGGAGCATTGTGATGAGAAGGGCCATGGAGAATTGTGATGACATGGTCATGGAACATGGTGATGACAAGAATTCTGGAGCATTGTGATGACAAGGGCCATGGAGCATTGTGATGACAAGTTTCACGGAGCATTGTAATGAGAGGTTTCATTGTGCACCGTGATGACAAGTGGGATGGAATATTGTGATGAAACTGGTCCTGGAGCATTGTGATAACAAAAGCCATTGAGCATTGTGATGACAGGCATCATGGAGCATTGTGAAGAAAGGGGTCATGGGGAATTGTAATGACAATAGAGAAATGTGATGAAAATGGTCAGCAAGCAAATTGATTAAAGTGGTCATTTAGAATTGTCATGAAAAACTATATAGAGCATTGTGATGGCAAAGGTCATGGAGAACTGTGATGACCAGTGTCATGTAGCATTGTGATGACACGGTCATGGAACATTGTGATGACAAGAATTGTGGAGCATTGTGGTGACACGGTCATGGAACATTGTGATGACAAGAATTATGGAGCATTGTGATGACACGGTCATGGAACATTGTGATGACAAGAATTCTGGAGCATTGTGATGACAAGGGCCATGGAGCATTGTGATGACACGGTCATGGAACATTGTGTTGACAAGAATTCTGGAGAATTGTGATGACAAGGGCCATGGAGCATTGTGATGACACGGTCATGGAACATTGTGATGACAAGAATTCTGGAGCATTGTGATGACAACGGCCATGGAGCATTGTGGTGACACGGTCATGGAACATTGTGATGACAAGAATTATGGAGCATTGTGATGACACGGTCATGGAACATTGTGATGACAAGAATTATGGAGCATTGTGATGACAAGGGCCATGGAGCATTGTGATGACACGGTCATGGAACATTGTGATGACAAGAATTCTGAAGCATTGTGATAACAAGGGCCATGGAGCATTGTGATGACACGGTCATGGAACATTGTGATGACAAGAATTCTGGAGCATTGTGATGACAAGGGCCATGGAGCATTGTGATGACACGGTCATGGAACATTGTGATGACAAGAATTCTGGAGAATTGTGATGACAACGGCCATGGAGAATTGTGATGACATGGTCATGGAACATGGTGATGACAAGAATTCTTGACCATTGTGATGACACGGTCATGGAACATTGTGATAACAAGAATTCTGGAGCATTGTGATGACAAGGGCCATGGTGCATTGTGATGACACGGTCATGGAACTTTGTGATGACAAGCAATCTGGAGCATTGTGATGAAAAGGGCCATGGAGCATTGTGATGACACGGTCATGGAACATTGTGATGACAAGAATTCTGGAACATTGTGATGAGAAGGGCCATGGAGAATTGTGATGACATGGTCATGGAACATGGTGATGACAAGAATTCTGGAGCATTGTGATGACAAGGGCCATGTAGCAATGTGATGACAAGTGGCACGGAGCATTGTAATGAGAGGTTTCATTGTGCACCGTGATGACAAGGGGGATGGAATATTGTGATGAAACTGGTCCTGGAGCATTGTGATAACAAAAGCCATTGAGCATTGTGATGACAGGCATCATGGAGCATTGTGAAGAAAGGGGTCATGGGGAATTGTAATGACAATAGAGAAATGTGATGAAAATGGTCAGCAAGCAAATTGATTAAAGTGGTCATTTAGAATTGTCATGAAAAACTATATAGAGCATTGTGATGTCAAAGGTCATGGAGAACTGTGATGACCAGTGTCATGTAGCATTGTGATGACACGGTCATGGAACATTGTGATGACAAGAATTGTGGAGCATTGTGGTGACACGGTCATGGAACATTGTGATGACAAGAATTATGGAGCATTGTGATGACACGGTCATGGAACATTGTGATGACAAGAATTATGGAGCATTGTGATGACACGGTCATGGAATATTGTGATGACAAGAATTCTGGAGCATTGTGATGACAAGGGCCATGGAGCATTGTGATGACACGGTCATGGAACATTGTGATGACAAGAATTCTGGAGCATTGTGATGACAAGGGCCATGGAGCATTGTGATGACACGGTCATGGAACATTGTGATGACAAGAATTCTGGAGCATTGTGATGACAAAGGCCATGGAGCATTGTGATGACACGGTCATGGAACATTGTGATGACAAGAATTCTGGAGCATTGTGATGACAAGGGCCATGGAGCATTGTGGTGACACGGTCATGGAACATTGTGATGACAAGAATTATGGAGAATTGTGATGACACGGTCATGGAACATTGTTATGACAAGAATTATGGAGCATTGTGATGACAAGGGCCATGGAGCATTGTGATGACACGGTCATGGAACATTGTGATGACAAGAATTCTGGAGCATTGTGATAACAAGGGCCATGGAGCATTGTGATGACACGGTCATGGAACATTGTGATGACAAGAATTCTGGAGCATTGTGATGACAAGGGCCATGGAGCATTGTGATGACACGGTCATGGAACATTGTGATGACAAGAATTCTGGAGAATTGTGATGACAAGGGCCATGGAGCATTGTGATGACATGGTCATGGAACATTGTGATGACAAGAATTCTGGAGCATTTTAATGACACGGTCATGGAACATTGTGATGACAAGAATTATGGAGCATTGTGATGACAAGGGCCATGGTGCATTGTGATGACACGGTCATGGAACATTGTGATGACAAGCAATCTGGAGCATTGTGATGAAAAGGGCCATGGAGCATTGTGATGACACGGTCATGGAACATTGTGATGACAAGAATTCTGGAGCATTGTGATGAGAAGGGCCATGGAGAATTGTGATGACATGGTCATGGAACATGGTGATGACAAGAATTCTGGAGCATTGTGATGACACGGTCATGGAACATTGTGATGACAAGAATTCTGGAGCATGGTGATGACAAAGGCCATGGTGCATTGTGATGACACGGTCATGGAACTTTGTGATGACAAGCAATCTGGAGCATTTTGATGAAAAGGGCCATGGAGCATTGTGATGACACGGTCATGGAACATTGTGATGACAAGAATTCTGGAGCATTGTGATGCGAAGGGCCATGGAGAATTGTGATGACATGGTCATGGAACATGGTGATGACAAGAATTCTGGAGCATTGTGATGACAAGGGCCATGGAGCATTGTGATGACAAGTGTCACGGAGCATTGTAATGAGAGGTTTCATTGTGCACCGTGATGACAAGGGGGATGGAGTATTGTGATGAAACTGGTCCTGGAGCATTGTGATAACAAAAGCCATTGAGCATTGTGATGACTGGCATCATGGAGCATTGTGAAGAAAGGGGTCATGGGGAATTGTAATGACAATACAGAAATGTGATGAAAATGGTCAGCAAGCAAATTGATTAAAGTGGTCATTTAGAATTGTCATGAAAAACTATATAGAGCATTGTGATGGCAAAGGTCATGGAGAACTGTGATGACCAGTGTCATGTAGCATTGTGATGACACGGTCATGGAACATTGTGATGACAAGAATTGTGGAGCATTGTGGTGACACGGTCATGGAACATTGGAATGACAAGAATTATGGAGCATTGTGATGACACGGTCATGGAACATTGTGATGACAAGAATTATGGAGCATTGTGATGACACGGTCATGGAACATTGTGATGACAAGAATTCTGGAGCATTGTGATGACAAGGGCCATGGAGCATTGTGATGACAAGAATTATGGAGCATTGTGATGACACGGTCATGGAACATTGTGATGACAAGAATTATGGAGCATTGTGATGACACGGTCATGGAACATTGTGATGACAAGAATTCTGGAGAATTGTGATGACAAGAGCCATGGAGCATTGTGATGACACGGTCATGGAATATTGTGATGACAAGAATTCTGGAGCATTGTGATGACAAGGGCCATGGAGCATTGTGGTGACACGGTCATGGAACATTGTGATGACAAGAATTATGGAGCATTGTGATGACACGATCATGGAACATTGTGAAGACAAGAATTCTGGAGCATTGTGATGACAAGGGCCATGGAGCATTGTGATGACACGGTCATGGAACATTGTGATGACAAGAATTCTGGAGCATTGTGATGACAAAGGCCATGGAGCATTGTGATGACACGGTCATGGAACATTGTGATGACAAGAATTCTGGAGAATTGTGATGACAAGGGCCATGGAGCATTGTGATGACATGGTCATGGAACATTGTGATGACAAGAATTCTGGAGCATTTTAATGACACGGTCATGGAACATTGTGATGACAAGAATTATGGAGCATTGTGATGACAAGGGTCATGGTGCATTGTGAAGACACGGTCATGGAACATTGTGATGACAAGCAATCTGGAGCATTGTGATGAAAAGGGCCATGGAGCATTGTGATGACACGGTCATGGAACATTGTGATGACAAGAATTCTGGAGCATTGTGATGACACGGTCATGGAACATTGTGATGACAAGAATTCTGGAGCATTGTGATGACAAGGGCCATGGAGCATTGTGATAACATGGTCATGGAACATTGTTTTGACAAGAATTCCGGAGCATTGTGATGACAAGGGCCATGGAGCATTGTGATGACACGGTCATGGAACATTGTGATGACAAGAATTCTGGAGCACTGTGATGACAAGGGCCATGGAGCATTGTGATGACACGGTCATGGAACATTGTGATGACAAGAATTCTGGAGAATTGTGATGACAAGGGCCATGGAGCATTGTGATGACATGGTCATGGAACATTGTGATGACAAGAATTCTGGAGCATTTTAATTACAAGGTCATGGAATATTGTGATGACAAGAATTATGGAGCATTGTGATGACAAGGGCCATGGTGCATTGTGATGACACGGTCATGGAACATTGTGATGACAAGCAATCTGGAGCATTGTGATGAAAAGGGCAATGGAGCATTGTGATGACACGGTCATGGATCATTGTGATGACAAGAATTCTGGAGCATTGTGATGAGAAGGGCCATGGAGAATTGTGATGACATGGTCATGGAACATGGTGATGACAAGAATTCTGGAGCATTGTGATGACAAGGGCCATGGAGCATTGTGATGACAAGTTTCACGGAGCATTGTAATGAGAGGTTTCATTGTGCACCGTGATGACAAGTGGGATGGAATATTGTGATGAAACTGGTCCTGGAGCATTGTGATAACAAAAGCCATTGAGCATTGTGATGACAGGCATCATGGAGCATTGTGAAGAAAGGGGTCATGGGGAATTGTAATGACAATAGAGAAATGTGATGAAAATGGTCAGCAAGCAAATTGATTAAAGTGGTCATTTAGAATTGTCATGAAAAACTATATAGAGCATTGTGATGGCAAAGGTCATGGAGAACTGTGATGACCAGTGTCATGTAGCATTGTGATGACACGGTCATGGAACATTGTGATGACAAGAATTGTGGAGCATTGTGGTGACACGGTCATGGAACATTGTGATGACAAGAATTATGGAGCATTGTGATGACACGGTCATGGAACATTGTGATGACAAGAATTCTGGAGCATTGTGATGACAAGGGCCATGGAGCATTGTGATGACACGGTCATGGAACATTGTGTTGACAAGAATTCTGGAGAATTGTGATGACAAGGGCCATGGAGCATTGTGATGACACGGTCATGGAACATTGTGATGACAAGAATTCTGGAGCATTGTGATGACAACGGCCATGGAGCATTGTGGTGACACGGTCATGGAACATTGTGATGACAAGAATTATGGAGCATTGTGATGACACGGTCATGGAACATTGTGATGACAAGAATTATGGAGCATTGTGATGACAAGGGCCATGGAGCATTGTGATGACACGGTCATGGAACATTGTGATGACAAGAATTCTGGAGCATTGTGATAACAAGGGCCATGGAGCATTGTGATGACACGGTCATGGAACATTGTGATGACAAGAATTCTGGAGCATTGTGATGACAAGGGCCATGGAGCATTGTGATGACACGGTCATGGAACATTGTGATGACAAGAATTCTGGAGAATTGTGATGACAAGGGCCATGGAGCATTGTGATGACATGGTCATGGAACATTGTGATGACAAGAATTCTGGAGCATTTTAATGACACGGTCATGGAACATTGTGATGACAAGAATTATGGAGCATTGTGATGACAAGGGCCATGGTGCATTGTGATGACACGGTCATGGAACATTGTGATGACAAGCAATCTGGAGCATTGTGATGAAAAGGGCCATGGAGCATTGTGATGACACGGTCATGGAACATTGTGATGACAAGAATTCTGGAGCATTGTGATGAGAAGGGCCATGGAGAATTGTGATGACATGGTCATGGAACATGGTGATGACAAGAATTCTGGAGCATTGTGATGACACGGTCATGGAACATTGTGATGACAAGAATTCTGGAGCATGGTGATGACAAAGGCCATGGTGCATTGTGATGACACGGTCATGGAACTTTGTGATGACAAGCAATCTGGAGCATTTTGATGAAAAGGGCCATGGAGCATTGTGATGACACGGTCATGGAACATTGTGATGACAAGAATTCTGGAGCATTGTGATGCGAAGGGCCATGGAGAATTGTGATGACATGGTCATGGAACATGGTGATGACAAGAATTCTGGAGCATTGTGATGACAAGGGCCATGGAGCATTGTGATGACAAGTGTCACGGAGCATTGTAATGAGAGGTTTCATTGTGCACCGTGATGACAAGGGGGATGGAGTATTGTGATGAAACTGGTCCTGGAGCATTGTGATAACAAAAGCCATTGAGCATTGTGATGACTGGCATCATGGAGCATTGTGAAGAAAGGGGTCATGGGGAATTGTAATGACAATAGAGAAATGTGATGAAAATGGTCAGCAAGCAAATTGATTAAAGTGGTCATTTAGAATTGTCATGAAAAACTATATAGAGCATTGTGATGGCAAAGGTCATGGAGAACTGTGATGACCAGTGTCATGTAGCATTGTGATGACACGGTCATGGAACATTGTGATGACAAGAATTGTGGAGCATTGTGGTGACACGGTCATGGAACATTGTGATGACAAGAATTATGGTGCATTGTGATGACACGGTCATGGAACATTGTGATGACAAGAATTATGGAGCATTGTGATGACACGGTCATGGAACATTGTGATGACAAGAATTCTGGAGCATTGTGATGACAAGGGCCATGGAGCATTGTGATGACACGGTCATGGAACATTGTGATGACAAGAATTCTGGAGCATTGTGATGACAAGGGCCATGGAGCATTGTGGTGACACGGTCATGGAACATTGTGATGACAAGAATTATGGAGCATTGTGATGACACGGTCATGGAACATTGTGATGACAAGAATTATGGAGCATTGTGATGACACGATCATGGAACATTGTGATGACAAGAATTCTGGAGCATTGTGATGACAAGGGCCATGGAGCATTGTGATGACACGGTCATGGAACATTGTGATGACAAGCAATCTGGAGCATTGTGATGAAAAGTGCCATGGAGCATTGTGATGACACGGTCATGGAACATTGTGATGACAAGAATTCTGTAGCATTGTGATGCGAAGGGCCATGGAGAATTGTGATGACATGGTCATGGAACATGGTGATGACAAGAATTCTGGAGCATTGTGATGACACGGTCATGGAACATTGTGATGACAAGAATTCTGGAGCATGGTGATGACAAAGGCCATGGTGCATTGTGATGACACGGTCATGGAACATTGTGATGACAAGAATTCTGGAGCATTGTGATGCGAAGGGCCATGGAGAATTGTGATGACATGGTCATGGAACATGGTGATGACAAGAATTCTGGAGCATTGTGATGACAAGGGCCATGGAGCATTGTGATGAAAAGTGTCACAGAGCATTGTAATGAGAGGTTTCATTGTGCACCGTGATGACAAGGGGGATGGAGTATTGTGATGAAACTGGTCCTGGAGCATTGTGATAACAAAAGCCATTGAGCATTGTGATGACAGGCATCATGGAGCATTGTGAAGAAAGGGGTCATGGGGAATTGTAATGACAATAGAGAAATGTGATGAAAATGGTCAGCAAGCAAATTGATTAAAGTGGTCATTTAGAATTGTCATGAAAAACTATATAGAGCATTGTGTTGGCAAAGGTCATGGAGAACTGTGATGACCAGTGTCATGTAGCATTGTGATGACACGGTCATGGAACATTGTGATGACAAGAATTGTGGAGCATTGTGGTGAAACGGTCATGGAACATTGTGATGACAAGAATTATGGAGCATTGTGATGACACGGTCATGGAACATTGTGATGACAAGAATTATGGAGCATTGTGATGACACGGTCATGGAACATTGTGATGACAAGAATTCTGGAGCATTGTGATGACAAGAGCCATGGAGCATTGTGATGACACGGTCATGGAACATTGTGATGACAAGAATTCCGGAGCATTGTGATGACAAGGGCCATGGAGCATTGTGATAACACGGTCATGGAACATTGTGATGACAAGAATTCTGGAGCATTGTGATGACAAGGGCCATGGAGCATTTTGATGACACGGTCATGGAACATTGTGATGACAAGAATTCTGGAGAATTGTGATGACAAGGGCCATGGAGCATTGTGATGACATGGTCATGGAACATTGTGATGACAAGAATTCTGGAGCATTTTAATTACAAGGTCATGGAATATTGTGATGAAAAGAATTATGGAGCATTTTGATGACAAGGGCCATGGTGCATTGTGATGACACGGTCATGGAACATTGTGATGACAAGCAATCTGGAGCATTGTGATGAAAAGGGCAATGGAGCATTGTGATGACACGGTCATGGAACATTGTGATGACAAGAATTCTGGAGCATTGTGATGAGAAGGGCCATGGAGAATTGTGATGACATGGTCATGGAACATGGTGATGACAAGAATTCTGGAGCATTGTGTTGACACGGTCATGGAACTTTGTGATGACAAGAATTCTGGAGCATGGTGATGACAAAGGCCATGGTGCATTGTGATGACACGGTCATGGAACTTTGTGATGACAAGAATTCTGGAGCATTGTGATGCGAAGGGCCATGGAGAATTGCGATGACATGGTCATGGAACATGGTGATGACAAGAATTCTGGAGCATTGTGATGACAAGGGCCATGGAGCATTGTGATGACAAGTTTCACGGAGCATTGTAATGAGAGGTTTCATTGTGCGCCGTGATGACAAGGGGGATGGAGTATTGTGATGAAACTGGTCCTGGAGCATTGTGATAACAAAAGCCATTGAGCATTGTGATGACAGGCATCATGGAGCATTGTGAAGAAAGGGGTCATGGGGAATTGTAATGACAATAGAGAAATGTGATGAAAATGGTCAGCAAGCAAATTGATTAAAGTGGTCATTTAGAATTGTCATGAAAAACTATATAGAGCATTGTGATAGCAAAGGTCATGGAGAACTGTGATGACCAGTGTCATGTAGCATTGTGATGACACGGTCATGGAACATTGTGATGACAAGAATTGTGGAGCATTGTGGTGACACGGTCATGGAACATTGTGATGACAAGAATTATGGAGCATTGTGATGACACGGTCATGGAACATTGTGATGACAAGAATTCTGGAGCATTGTGATGACAAGGGCCATGGAGCATTGTGATGACACGGTCATGGAACATTGTGATGACAAGAATTCTGGAGCATTGTGATGACAAGGGCCATGGAGCATTGTGGTGACACGGTCATGGAACATTGTGATGACAAGAATTATGGAGCATTGTGATGACACGGTCATGGAACATTGTGATGACAAGAATTATGGAGCATTGTGATGACACGATCATGGAACATTGTGATGACAAGAATTCTGGAGCATTGTGATGACAAGGGCCATGGAGCATTGTGATGACACGGTCATGGAACATTGTGATGACAAGCAATCTGGAGCATTGTGATGAAAAGGGCCATGGAGCATTGTGATGACACGGTCATGGAACATTTTGATGACAAGAATTCTGTAGCATTGTGATGCGAAGGGCCATGGAGAATTGTGATGACATGGTCATGGAACATGGTGATGACAAGAATTCTGGAGCATTGTGATGACACGGTCATGGAACATTGTGATGACAAGAATTCTGGAGCATGGTGATGACAAAGGCCATGGTGCATTGTGATGACACGGTCATGGAACATTGTGATGACAAGAATTCTGGAGCATTGTGATGCGAAGGGCCATGGAGAATTGTGATGACATGGTCATGGAACATGGTGATGACAAGAATTCTGGAGCATTGTGATGACAAGGGCCATGGAGCATTGTGATGAAAAGTGTCACAGAGCATTGTAATGAGAGGTTTCATTGTGCACCGTGATGACAAGCGGGATGGAGTATTGTGATGAAACTGGTCCTGGAGCATTGTGATAACAAAAGCCATTGAGCATTGTGATGACAGGCATCATGGAGCATTGTGAAGAAAGGGGTCATGGGGAATTGTAATGACAATAGAGAAATGTGATGAAAATGGTCAGCAAGCAAATTGATTAAAGTGGTCATTTAGAATTGTCATGAAAAACTATATAGAGCATTGTGTTGGCAAAGGTCATGGAGAACTGTGATGACCAGTGTCATGTAGCATTGTGATGACACGGTCATGGAACATTGTGATGACAAGAATTGTGGAGCATTGTGGTGACACGGTCATGGAACATTGTGATGACAAGAATTATGGAGCATTGTGATGACACGGTCATGGAACATTGTGATGACAAGAATTATGGAGCATTGTGATGACACGGTCATGGAACATTGTGATGACAAGAATTCTGGAGAATTGTGATGACAAGGGCCATGGAGCATTGTGATGACATGGTCATGGAACATTGTGATGACAAGAATTCTGGAGCATTTTAATGACACGGTCATGGAACATTGTGATGACAAGAATTATGGAGCATTGTGATGACAAGGGCCATGGTGCATTGTGAAGACAGGGTCATGGAACATTGTGATGACAAGCAATCTGGAGCATTGTGATGAAAAGGGCCATGGAGCATTTTGATGACACGGTCATGGAACATTGTGATGACAAGAATTCTGGAGCATTGTGATGACAAGGGCCATGGAGCATTGTGATGACACGGTCATGGAACATTGTGATGACAAGAATTCTGGAGAATTGTGATGACAAGGGCCATGGAGCATTGTGATGACACGGTCATGGAACATTGTGATGACAAGAATTCTGGAGCATTGTGATGACAAGGGCCATGGAGCATTGTGGTGACACGGTCATGGAACATTGTGATGACAAGAATTATGGAGCATTGTGATGACACGGTCATGGAACATTGTGATGACAAGAATTCTGGAGCATTGTGATGCGAAGGGCCATGGAGAATTGTGATGACATGGTCATGGAACATGGTGATGACAAGAATTCTGGAGCATTGTGATGACAAGGGCCATGGAGCATTGTGATGACAAGTGTCACGGAGCATTGTAATGAGAGGTTTCATTGTGCACCGTGATGGCAAGGGGGATGGAGTATTGTGATGAAACTGGTCCTGGAGCATTGTGATAACAAAAGCCATTGAGCATTGTGATGACAGGCATCATGGAGCATTGTGCAGAAAAGGATCATGGGGAATTGTAATGACAATAGAGAAATGTGATGAAAATGGTCAGCAAGCAAATTGATTAAAGTGGTCATTTAGAATTGTCATGAAAAACTATATAGAGCATTGTGATGGCAAAGGTCATGGAGAACTGTGATGACCAGTGTCATGTAGCATTGTGATGACACGGTCATGGAACATTGTGATGACAAGAATTGTGGAGCATTGTGGTGACACGGTCATGGAACATTGTGATGACAAGAATTATGGAGCATTGTGATGACACGGTCATGGAACATTGTGATGACAAGAATTCTGGAGCATTGTGATGACAAGGGCCATGGAGCATTGTGATGACACGGTCATGGAACATTGTGATGACAAGAATTCTGTAGAATTGTGATGACAAGGGCCATGGAGCATTGTGATGACACGGTCATGGAACATTGTGATGACAAGAATTATGGAGCATTGTGATGACACGGTCATGGAACATTGTGATGACAAGAATTATGGAGCATTGTGATGACACGGTCATGGAACATTGTGATGACAAGAATTCTGGAGCATTGTGATGACAAGGGCCATGGAGCATTGTGATGACACGGTCATGGAACATTGTGATGACAAGCAATCTGGAGCATTGTGATGAAAAGGGCCATGGAGCATTGTGATGACACGGTCATGGAACATTGTGATGACAAGAATTCTGGAGCATTGTGATGAGAAGGGCCATGGAGAATTGTGATGACATGGTCATGGAACATGGTGATGACAAGAATTCTGGAGCATTGTGATGACACGGTCATGGAACATGGTGATTACAAGAATTCTGGAGCATGGTGATGACAAAGGCCATGGTGCATTGTGATGACACGGTCATGGAACTTTGTGATCACAAGCAATCTGGAGCATTGTGATGAAAAGGGCCATGGAGCATTGTGAAGACACGGTCATGGAACATTGTGATGACAAGAATTCTGGAGCATTGTGATGCGAAGGGCCATGGAGAATTGTGATGACATGGTCATGGAACATGGTGATGACAAGAATTGTGGAGCATTGTGATGACAAGGGCCATGGAGCATTGTGATGACAAGTGTCACGGAGCATTGTAATGAGAGGTTTCATTGTGCACCGTGATGACAAGGGGGATGGAGTATTGTGATGAAACTGGTCCTGGAGCATTGTGATAACAAAAGCCATTGAGCATTGTGATGACAGGCATCATGGAGCATTGTGAAGAAAGGGTTCATGGGGAATTGTAATGACAATAGAGAAATGTGATGAAAATGGTCAGCAAGCAAATTGATTAAAGTGGTCATTTAGAATTGTCATGAAAAACTATATAGAGCATTGTGATGGCAAAGGTCATGGAGAACTGTGATGACCAGTGTCATGTAGCATTGTGATGACACGGTCATGGAACATTGTGATGACAAGAATTGTGGAGCATTGTGGTGACACGGTCATGGAACATTGTGATGACAAGAATTATGGAGCATTGTGATGACACGGTCATGGAACATTGTGATGACAAGAATTATGGAGCATTGTGATGACATGGTCATGGAACATTGTGATGACAAGAATTCTGGAGCATTGTGATGACAAGGGCCATGGAGCATTGTGATGACACGGTCATGGAACATTGTGATGACAAGAATTCTGGAGCATTGTGATGACAAGGGCCATGGAGCATTGTGATGACACGGTCATGGAACATTGTGATGACAAGAATTCTGGAGCATTGTGATGACAAAGGCCATGGAGCATTGTGATGACACGGTCATGGAACATTGTGATGACAAGAATTCTGGAGAATTGTGATGACAAGGGCCATGGAGCATTGTGATGACATGGTCATGGAACATTGTGATGACAAGAATTCTGGAGCATTTTAATGACACGGTCATGGAACATTGTGTTGACAAGAATTATGGAGCATTGTGATGACAAGGGCCATGGTGCATTGTGAAGACACGGTCATGGAACATTGTGATGACAAGAATTGTGGAGCATTGTGGTGACACGGTCATGGAACATTGTGATGACAAGAATTATGGAGCATTGTGATGACACGGTCATGGAACATTGTGATGACAAGAATTATGGAGCATTGTGATGACATGGTCATGGAACATGGTGATGACAAGAATTCTGGAGCATTGTGATGACACGGTCATGGAACTTTGTGATGACAAGAATTCTGGAGCATGGTGATGACAAAGGCCATGGTGCATTGTGATGACACGGTCATGGAACTTTGTGATGACAAGCATTCTGGAGCATTGTGATGAAAAGGGCCATGGAGCATTGTGATGACACGGTCATGGAACATTGTGATGACAAGAATTCTGGAGCATTGTGATGCGAAGGGCCATGGAGAATTGCGATGACATGGTCATGGAACATGGTGATGACAAGAATTCTGGAGCATTGTGATGACAAGGGCCATGGAGCATTGTGATGACAAGTTTCACGGAGCATTGTAATGAGAGGTTTCATTGTGCGCCATGATGACAAGGGGGATGGAGTATTGTGATGAAACTGGTCCTGGAGCATTGTGATAACAAAAGCCATTGAGCATTGTGATGACAGGCATCATGGAGCATTGTGAAGAAAGGGGTCATGGGGAATTGTAATGACAATAGAGAAATGTGATGAAAATGGTCAGCAAGCAAATTGATTAAAGTGGTCATTTAGAATTGTCATGAAAAACTATATAGAGCATTGTGATAGCAAAGGTCATGGAGAACTGTGATGACCAGTGTCATGTAGCATTGTGATGACACGGTCATGGAACATTGTGATGACAAGAATTGTGGAGCATTGTGATGACACGGTCATGGAACATTGTGATGACAAGAATTATGGAGCATTGTGATGACACGGTCATGGAACATTGTGATGACAAGAATTATGGAGCATTGTGATGACACGGTCATGGAACATTGTGATGAGAAGAATTCTGGAGCATTGTGATGACAAGGGCCATGGAGCATTGTGATGACACGGTCATGGAACATTGTGATGACAAGAATTCTGGAGCATTGTGATGACAAGGGCCATGGAGCATTGTGATGACACGGTCATGGAACATTGTGATGACAAGAATTCTGGAGGATTGTGATGACAAGGGCCATGGAGCATTGTGATGACACGGTCATGGAACATTGTGATGACAAGAATTCTGGAGAATTGTGATGACAACGGCCATGGAGAATTGTGATGACATGGTCATGGAACATGGTGATGACAAGAATTCTTGACCATTGTGATGACACGGTCATGGAACATTGTGATAACAAGAATTCTGGAGCATTGTGATGACAAGGGCCATGGTGCATTGTGATGACACGGTCATGGAACTTTGTGATGACAAGCAATCTGGAGCATTGTGATGAAAAGGGCCATGGAGCATTGTGATGACACGGTCATGGAACATTGTGATGACAAGAATTCTGGAACATTGTGATGAGAAGGGCCATGGAGAATTGTGATGACATGGTCATGGAACATGGTGATGACAAGAATTCTGGAGCATTGTGATGACAAGGGCCATGGAGCATTGTGATGACACGGTCATGGAACATTGTGATGACAAGAATTCTGGAGCATGGTGATGACAAAGGCCATGGTGCATTGTGATGACACGGTCATGGAACGTTGTGATGACAAGCAATCTGGAGCATTGTGATGAAAAGGGCCATGGAGCATTGTGATGACACGGTCATGGAACATTGTGATGACAAGAATTCTGGAGCATTGTGATGCGAAGGGCCATGGAAAATTGTGATGACATGGTCATGGAACATGGTGATGACAAGAATTCTAGAGCATTGTGATGACACGGTCATGGAACATTGTGATGACAAGAATTCTGGAGCATTGTGATGAGCAGGGTCATGGAGAATTGTGATGACATGGTCATGGAACATGGTGATGACAAGAATTCTGGAGCATTGTGATGACAAGGGCCATGGAGCATTTTGATGACAAGTGTCACGGAGCATTGTAATGAGAGGTTTCATTGTGCACCGTGATGACAAGGGGGATGGAGTATTGTGATGAAACTGGTCCTGGAGCATTGTGATAACAAAAGCCATTGAGCATTGTGATGACAGGCATCATGGAGCATTGTGAAGAAAGGGGTCATGGGGAATTGTAATGACAATAGAGAAATGTGATGAAAATGGTCAGCAAGCAAAATGATTAAAGTGGTCATTTAGAATTGTCATGAAAAACTATATAGAGCATTGTGATGGCAAAGGTCATGGAGAACTGTGATGACCAGTGTCATGTAGCATTGTGATGACACGGTCATGGAACATTGTGATGACAAGAATTGTGGAGCATTGTGATGACACGGTCATGGAACATTGTGATGACAAGAATTATGGAGCATTGTGATGACACGGTCATGGAACATTGTGATGACAAGAATTATGGAGCATTGTGATGACACGGTCATGGAACATTGTGATGAGAAGAATTCTGGAGCATTGTGATGACAAGGGCCATGGAGCATTGTGATGACACGGTCATGGAACATTGTGATGACAAGAATTCTGGAGCATTGTGATGACAAGGGCCATGGAGCATTGTGATGACACGGTCATGGAACATTGTGATGACAAGAATTCTGGAGGATTGTGATGACAAGGGCCATGGAGCATTGTGATGACACGGTCATGGAACATTGTGATGACAAGAATTCTGGAGAATTGTGATGACAACGGCCATGGAGAATTGTGATGACATGGTCATGGAACATGGTGATGACAAGAATTCTTGACCATTGTGATGACACGGTCATGGAACATTGTGATAACAAGAATTCTGGAGCATTGTGATGACAAGGGCCATGGTGCATTGTGATGACACGGTCATGGAACTTTGTGATGACAAGCAATCTGGAGCATTGTGATGAAAAGGGCCATGGAGCATTGTGATGACACGGTCATGGAACATTGTGATGACAAGAATTCTGGAACATTGTGATGAGAAGGGCCATGGAGAATTGTGATGACATGGTCATGGAACATGGTGATGACAAGAATTCTGGAGCATTGTGATGACAAGGGCCATGTAGCAATGTGATGACAAGTGGCACGGAGCATTGTAATGAGAGGTTTCATTGTGCACCGTGATGACAAGGGGGATGGAATATTGTGATGAAACTGGTCCTGGAGCATTGTGATAACAAAAGCCATTGAGCATTGTGATGACAGGCATCATGGAGCATTGTGAAGAAAGGGGTCATGGGGAATTGTAATGACAATAGAGAAATGTGATGAAAATGGTCAGCAAGCAAATTGATTAAAGTGGTCATTTAGAATTGTCATGAAAAACTATATAGAGCATTGTGATGGCAAAGGTCATGGAGAACTGTGATGACCAGTGTCATGTAGCATTGTGATGACACGGTCATGGAACATTGTGATGACAAGAATTGTGGAGCATTGTGGTGACACGGTCATGGAACATTGTGATGACAAGAATTATGGAGCATTGTGATGACACGGTCATGGAACATTGTGATGACAAGAATTATGGAGCATTGTGATGACACGGTCATGGAATATTGTGATGACAAGAATTCTGGAGCATTGTGATGACAAGGGCCATGGAGCATTGTGATGACACGGTCATGGAACATTGTGATGACAAGAATTCTGGAGCATTGTGATGACAAGGGCCATGGAGCATTGTGATGACACGGTCATGGAACATTGTGATGACAAGAATTCTGGAGCATTGTGATGACAAAGGCCATGGAGCATTGTGATGACACGGTCATGGAACATTGTGATGACAAGAATTCTGGAGCATTGTGATGACAAGGGCCATGGAGCATTGTGGTGACACGGTCATGGAACATTGTGATGACAAGAATTATGGAGAATTGTGATGACACGGTCATGGAACATTGTTATGACAAGAATTATGGAGCATTGTGATGACAAGGGCCATGGAGCATTGTGATGACACGGTCATGGAACATTGTGATGACAAGAATTCTGGAGCATTGTGATAACAAGGGCCATGGAGCATTGTGATGACACGGTCATGGAACATTGTGATGACAAGAATTCTGGAGAATTGTGATGACAAGGGCCATGGAGCATTGTGATGACATGGTCATGGAACATTGTGATGACAAGAATTCTGGAGCATTTTAATGACACGGTCATGGAACATTGTGATGACAAGAATTATGGAGCATTGTGATGACAAGGGCCATGGTGCATTGTGATGACACGGTCATGGAACATTGTGATGACAAGCAATCTGGAGCATTGTGATGAAAAGGGCCATGGAGCATTGTGATGACACGGTCATGGAACATTGTGATGACAAGAATTCTGGAGCATTGTGATGAGAAGGGCCATGGAGAATTGTGATGACATGGTCATGGAACATGGTGATGACAAGAATTCTGGAGCATTGTGATGACACGGTCATGGAACATTGTGATGACAAGAATTCTGGAGCATGGTGATGACAAAGGCCATGGTGCATTGTGATGACACGGTCATGGAACTTTGTGATGACAAGCAATCTGGAGCATTTTGATGAAAAGGGCCATGGAGCATTGTGATGACACGGTCATGGAACATTGTGATGACAAGAATTCTGGAGCATTGTGATGCGAAGGGCCATGGAGAATTGTGATGACATGGTCATGGAACATGGTGATGACAAGAATTCTGGAGCATTGTGAGGACAAGGGCCATGGAGCATTGTGATGACAAGTGTCACGGAGCATTGTAATGAGAGGTTTCATTGTGCACCGTGATGACAAGGGGGATGGAGTATTGTGATGAAACTGGTCCTGGAGCATTGTGATAACAAAAGCCATTGAGCATTGTGATGACTGGCATCATGGAGCATTGTGAAGAAAGGGGTCATGGGGAATTGTAATGACAATACAGAAATGTGATGAAAATGGTCAGCAAGCAAATTGATTAAAGTGGTCATTTAGAATTGTCATGAAAAACTATATAGAGCATTGTGATGGCAAAGGTCATGGAGAACTGTGATGACCAGTGTCATGTAGCATTGTGATGACACGGTCATGGAACATTGTGATGACAAGAATTGTGGAGCATTGTGGTGACACGGTCATGGAACATTGGAATGACAAGAATTATGGAGCATTGTGATGACACGGTCATGGAACATTGTGATGACAAGAATTATGGAGCATTGTGATGACACGGTCATGGAACATTGTGATGACAAGAATTCTGGAGCATTGTGATGACAAGGGCCATGGAGCATTGTGATGACAAGAATTATGGAGCATTGTGATGACACGGTCATGGAACATTGTGATGACAAGAATTATGGAGCATTGTGATGACACGGTCATGGAACATTGTGATGACAAGAATTCTGGAGAATTGTGATGACAAGGGCCATGGAGCATTGTGATGACACGGTCATGGAATATTGTGATGACAAGAATTCTGGAGCATTGTGATGACAAGGGCCATGGAGCATTGTGGTGACACGGTCATGGAACATTGTGATGACAAGAATTATGGAGCATTGTGATGACACGATCATGGAACATTGTGAAGACAAGAATTCTGGAGCATTGTGATGACAAGGGCCATGGAGCATTGTGATGACACGGTCATGGAACATTGTGATGACAAGAATTCTGGAGCATTGTGATGACAAAGGCCATGGAGCATTGTGATGACACGGTCATGGAACATTGTGATGACAAGAATTCTGGAGAATTGTGATGACAAGGGCCATGGAGCATTGTGATGACATGGTCATGGAACATTGTGATGACAAGAATTCTGGAGCATTTTAATGACACGGTCATGGAACATTGTGATGACAAGAATTATGGAGCATTGTGATGACAAGGGCCATGGTGCATTGTGAAGACACGGTCATGGAACATTGTGATGACAAGCAATCTGGAGCATTGTGATGAAAAGGGCCATGGAGCATTGTGATGACACGGTCATGGAACATTGTGATGACAAGAATTCTGGAGCATTGTGATGACACGGTCATGGAACATTGTGATGACAAGAATTCTGGAGCATTGTGATGACAAGGGCCATGGAGCATTGTGATAACATGGTCATGGAACATTGTGATGACAAGAATTCCGGAGCATTGTGATGACAAGGGCCATGGAGCATTGTGATGACACGGTCATGGAACATTGTGATGACAAGAATTCTGGAGCACTGTGATGACAAGGGCCATGGAGCATTGTGATGACACGGTCATGGAACATTGTGATGACAAGAATTCTGGAGAATTGTGATGACAAGGGCCATGGAGCATTGTGATGACATGGTCATGGAACATTGTGATGACAAGAATTCTGGAGCATTTTAATTACAAGGTCATGGAATATTGTGATGACAAGAATTATGGAGCATTGTGATGACAAGGGCCATGGTGCATTGTGATGACACGGTCATGGAACATTGTGATGACAAGCAATCTGGAGCATTGTGATGAAAAGGGCAATGGAGCATTGTGATGACACGGTCATGGATCATTGTGATGACAAGAATTCTGGAGCATTGTGATGAGAAGGGCCATGGAGAATTGTGATGACATGGTCATGGAACATGGTGATGACAAGAATTCTGGAGCATTGTGATGACAAGGGCCATGGAGCATTGTGATGACAAGTTTCACGGAGCATTGTAATGAGAGGTTTCATTGTGCACCGTGATGACAAGTGGGATGGAATATTGTGATGAAACTGGTCCTGGAGCATTGTGATAACAAAAGCCATTGAGCATTGTGATGACAGGCATCATGGAGCATTGTGAAGAAAGGGGTCATGGGGAATTGTAATGACAATAGAGAAATGTGATGAAAATGGTCAGCAAGCAAATTGATTAAAGTGGTCATTTAGAATTGTCATGAAAAACTATATAGAGCATTGTGATGGCAAAGGTCATGGAGAACTGTGATGACCAGTGTCATGTAGCATTGTGATGACACGGTCATGGAACATTGTGATGACAAGAATTGTGGAGCATTGTGGTGACACGGTCATGGAACATTGTGATGACAAGAATTATGGAGCATTGTGATGACACGGTCATGGAACATTGTGATGACAAGAATTCTGGAGCATTGTGATGACAAGGGCCATGGAGCATTGTGATGACACGGTCATGGAACATTGTGTTGACAAGAATTCTGGAGAATTGTGATGACAAGGGCCATGGAGCATTGTGATGACACGGTCATGGAACATTGTGATGACAAGAATTCTGGAGCATTGTGATGACAACGGCCATGGAGCATTGTGGTGACACGGTCATGGAACATTGTGATGACAAGAATTATGGAGCATTGTGATGACACGGTCATGGAACATTGTGATGACAAGAATTATGGAGCATTGTGATGACAAGGGCCATGGAGCATTGTGATGACACGGTCATGGAACATTGTGATGACAAGAATTCTGAAGCATTGTGATAACAAGGGCCATGGAGCATTGTGATGACACGGTCATGGAACATTGTGATGACAAGAATTCTGGAGCATTGTGATGACAAGGGCCATGGAGCATTGTGATGACACGGTCATGGAACATTGTGATGACAAGAATTCTGGAGAATTGTGATGACAACGGCCATGGAGAATTGTGATGACATGGTCATGGAACATGGTGATGACAAGAATTCTTGACCATTGTGATGACACGGTCATGGAACATTGTGATAACAAGAATTCTGGAGCATTGTGATGACAAGGGCCATGGTGCATTGTGATGACACGGTCATGGAACTTTGTGATGACAAGCAATCTGGAGCATTGTGATGAAAAGGGCCATGGAGCATTGTGATGACACGGTCATGGAACATTGTGATGACAAGAATTCTGGAACATTGTGATGAGAAGGGCCATGGAGAATTGTGATGACATGGTCATGGAACATGGTGATGACAAGAATTCTGGAGCATTGTGATGACAAGGGCCATGTAGCAATGTGATGACAAGTGGCACGGAGCATTGTAATGAGAGGTTTCATTGTGCACCGTGATGACAAGGGGGATGGAATATTGTGATGAAACTGGTCCTGGAGCATTGTGATAACAAAAGCCATTGAGCATTGTGATGACAGGCATCATGGAGCATTGTGAAGAAAGGGGTCATGGGGAATTGTAATGACAATAGAGAAATGTGATGAAAATGGTCAGCAAGCAAATTGATTAAAGTGGTCATTTAGAATTGTCATGAAAAACTATATAGAGCATTGTGATGGCAAAGGTCATGGAGAACTGTGATGACCAGTGTCATGTAGCATTGTGATGACACGGTCATGGAACATTGTGATGACAAGAATTGTGGAGCATTGTGGTGACACGGTCATGGAACATTGTGATGACAAGAATTATGGAGCATTGTGATGACACGGTCATGGAACATTGTGATGACAAGAATTATGGAGCATTGTGATGACACGGTCATGGAATATTGTGATGACAAGAATTCTGGAGCATTGTGATGACAAGGGCCATGGAGCATTGTGATGACACGGTCATGGAACATTGTGATGACAAGAATTCTGGAGCATTGTGATGACAAGGGCCATGGAGCATTGTGATGACACGGTCATGGAACATTGTGATGACAAGAATTCTGGAGCATTGTGATGACAAAGGCCATGGAGCATTGTGATGACACGGTCATGGAACATTGTGATGACAAGAATTCTGGAGCATTGTGATGACAAGGGCCATGGAGCATTGTGGTGACACGGTCATGGAACATTGTGATGACAAGAATTATGGAGAATTGTGATGACACGGTCATGGAACATTGTTATGACAAGAATTATGGAGCATTGTGATGACAAGGGCCATGGAGCATTGTGATGACACGGTCATGGAACATTGTGATGACAAGAATTCTGGAGCATTGTGATAACAAGGGCCATGGAGCATTGTGATGACACGGTCATGGAACATTGTGATGACAAGAATTCTGGAGCATTGTGATGACAAGGGCCATGGAGCATTGTGATGACACGGTCATGGAACATTGTGATGACAAGAATTCTGGAGAATTGTGATGACAAGGGCCATGGAGCATTGTGATGACATGGTCATGGAACATTGTGATGACAAGAATTCTGGAGCATTTTAATGACACGGTCATGGAACATTGTGATTACAAGAATTATGGAGCATTGTGATGACAAGGGCCATGGTGCATTGTGATGACACGGTCATGGAACATTGTGATGACAAGCAATCTGGAGCATTGTGATGAAAAGGGCCATGGAGCATTGTGATGACACGGTCATGGAACATTGTGATGACAAGAATTCTGGAGCATTGTGATGAGAAGGGCCATGGAGAATTGTGATGACATGGTCATGGAACATGGTGATGACAAGAATTCTGGAGCATTGTGATGACACGGTCATGGAACATTGTGATGACAAGAATTCTGGAGCATGGTGATGACAAAGGCCATGGTGCATTGTGATGACACGGTCATGGAACTTTGTGATGACAAGCAATCTGGAGCATTTTGATGAAAAGGGCCATGGAGCATTGTGATGACACGGTCATGGAACATTGTGATGACAAGAATTCTGGAGCATTGTGATGCGAAGGGCCATGGAGAATTGTGATGACATGGTCATGGAACATGGTGATGACAAGAATTCTGGAGCATTGTGATGACAAGGGCCATGGAGCATTGTGATGACAAGTGTCACGGAGCATTGTAAAGAGAGGTTTCATTGTGCACCGTGATGACAAGGGGGATGGAGTATTGTGATGAAACTGGTCCTGGAGCATTGTGATAACAAAAGCCATTGAGCATTGTGATGACTGGCATCATGGAGCATTGTGAAGAAAGGGGTCATGGGGAATTGTAATGACAATACAGAAATGTGATGAAAATGGTCAGCAAGCAAATTGATTAAAGTGGTCATTTAGAATTGTCATGAAAAACTATATAGAGCATTGTGATGGCAAAGGTCATGGAGAACTGTGATGACCAGTGTCATGTAGCATTGTGATGACACGGTCATGGAACATTGTGATGACAAGAATTGTGGAGCATTGTGGTGACACGGTCATGGAACATTGGAATGACAAGAATTATGGAGCATTGTGATGACACGGTCATGGAACATTGTGATGACAAGAATTATGGAGCATTGTGATGACACGGTCATGGAACATTGTGATGACAAGAATTCTGGAGCATTGTGATGACAAGGGCCATGGAGCATTGTGATGACAAGAATTATGGAGCATTGTGATGACACGGTCATGGAACATTGTGATGACAAGAATTATGGAGCATTGTGATGACACGGTCATGGAACATTGTGATGACAAGAATTCTGGAGAATTGTGATGACAAGAGCCATGGAGCATTGTGATGACACGGTCATGGAATATTGTGATGACAAGAATTCTGGAGCATTGTGATGACAAGGGCCATGGAGCATTGTGGTGACACGGTCATGGAACATTGTGATGACAAGAATTATGGAGCATTGTGATGACACGATCATGGAACATTGTGAAGACAAGAATTCTGGAGCATTGTGATGACAAGGGCCATGGAGCATTGTGATGACACGGTCATGGAACATTGTGATGACAAGAATTCTGGAGCATTGTGATGACAAAGGCCATGGAGCATTGTGATGACACGGTCATGGAACATTGTGATGACAAGAATTCTGGAGAATTGTGATGACAAGGGCCATGGAGCATTGTGATGACATGGTCATGGAACATTGTGATGACAAGAATTCTGGAGCATTTTAATGACACGGTCATGGAACATTGTGATGACAAGAATTATGGAGCATTGTGATGACAAGGGTCATGGTGCATTGTGAAGACACGGTCATGGAACATTGTGATGACAAGCAATCTGGAGCATTGTGATGAAAAGGGCCATGGAGCATTGTGATGACACGGTCATGGAACATTGTGATGACAAGAATTCTGGAGCATTGTGATGACACGGTCATGGAACATTGTGATGACAAGAATTCTGGAGCATTGTGATGACAAGGGCCATGGAGCATTGTGATAACATGGTCATGGAACATTGTTTTGACAAGAATTCCGGAGCATTGTGATGACAAGGGCCATGGAGCATTGTGATGACACGGTCATGGAACATTGTGATGACAAGAATTCTGGAGCACTGTGATGACAAGGGCCATGGAGCATTGTGATGACACGGTCATGGAACATTGTGATGACAAGAATTCTGGAGAATTGTGATGACAAGGGCCATGGAGCATTGTGATGACATGGTCATGGAACATTGTGATGACAAGAATTCTGGAGCATTTTAATTACAAGGTCATGGAATATTGTGATGACAAGAATTATGGAGCATTGTGATGACAAGGGCCATGGTGCATTGTGATGACACGGTCATGGAACATTGTGATGACAAGCAATCTGGAGCATTGTGATGAAAAGGGCAATGGAGCATTGTGATGACACGGTCATGGATCATTGTGATGACAAGAATTCTGGAGCATTGTGATGAGAAGGGCCATGGAGAATTGTGATGACATGGTCATGGAACATGGTGATGACAAGAATTCTGGAGCATTGTGATGACAAGGGCCATGGAGCATTGTGATGACAAGTTTCACGGAGCATTGTAATGAGAGGTTTCATTGTGCACCGTGATGACAAGTGGGATGGAATATTGTGATGAAACTGGTCCTGGAGCATTGTGATAACAAAAGCCATTGAGCATTGTGATGACAGGCATCATGGAGCATTGTGAAGAAAGGGGTCATGGGGAATTGTAATGACAATAGAGAAATGTGATGAAAATGGTCAGCAAGCAAATTGATTAAAGTGGTCATTTAGAATTGTCATGAAAAACTATATAGAGCATTGTGATGGCAAAGGTCATGGAGAACTGTGATGACCAGTGTCATGTAGCATTGTGATGACACGGTCATGGAACATTGTGATGACAAGAATTGTGGAGCATTGTGGTGACACGGTCATGGAACATTGTGATGACAAGAATTATGGAGCATTGTGATGACACGGTCATGGAACATTGTGATGACAAGAATTCTGGAGCATTGTGATGACAAGGGCCATGGAGCATTGTGATGACACGGTCATGGAACATTGTGTTGACAAGAATTCTGGAGAATTGTGATGACAAGGGCCATGGAGCATTGTGATGACACGGTCATGGAACATTGTGATGACAAGAATTCTGGAGCATTGTGATGACAACGGCCATGGAGCATTGTGGTGACACGGTCATGGAACATTGTGATGACAAGAATTATGGAGCATTGTGATGACACGGTCATGGAACATTGTGATGACAAGAATTATGGAGCATTGTGATGACAAGGGCCATGGAGCATTGTGATGACACGGTCATGGAACATTGTGATGACAAGAATTCTGGAGCATTGTGATAACAAGGGCCATGGAGCATTGTGATGACACGGTCATGGAACATTGTGATGACAAGAATTCTGGAGCATTGTGATGACAAGGGCCATGGAGCATTGTGATGACACGGTCATGGAACATTGTGATGACAAGAATTCTGGAGAATTGTGATGACAAGGGCCATGGAGCATTGTGATGACATGGTCATGGAACATTGTGATGACAAGAATTCTGGAGCATTTTAATGACACGGTCATGGAACATTGTGATGACAAGAATTATGGAGCATTGTGATGACAAGGGCCATGGTGCATTGTGATGACACGGTCATGGAACATTGTGATGACAAGCAATCTGGAGCATTGTGATGAAAAGGGCCATGGAGCATTGTGATGACACGGTCATGGAACATTGTGATGACAAGAATTCTGGAGCATTGTGATGAGAAGGGCCATGGAGAATTGTGATGACATGGTCATGGAACATGGTGATGACAAGAATTCTGGAGCATTGTGATGACACGGTCATGGAACATTGTGATGACAAGAATTCTGGAGCATGGTGATGACAAAGGCCATGGTGCATTGTGATGACACGGTCATGGAACTTTGTGATGACAAGCAATCTGGAGCATTTTGATGAAAAGGGCCATGGAGCATTGTGATGACACGGTCATGGAACATTGTGATGACAAGAATTCTGGAGCATTGTGATGCGAAGGGCCATGGAGAATTGTGATGACATGGTCATGGAACATGGTGATGACAAGAATTCTGGAGCATTGTGATGACAAGGGCCATGGAGCATTGTGATGACAAGTGTCACGGAGCATTGTAATGAGAGGTTTCATTGTGCACCGTGATGACAAGGGGGATGGAGTATTGTGATGAAACTGGTCCTGGAGCATTGTGATAACAAAAGCCATTGAGCATTGTGATGACTGGCATCATGGAGCATTGTGAAGAAAGGGGTCATGGGGAATTGTAATGACAATAGAGAAATGTGATGAAAATGGTCAGCAAGCAAATTGATTAAAGTGGTCATTTAGAATTGTCATGAAAAACTATATAGAGCATTGTGATGGCAAAGGTCATGGAGAACTGTGATGACCAGTGTCATGTAGCATTGTGATGACACGGTCATGGAACATTGTGATGACAAGAATTGTGGAGCATTGTGGTGACACGGTCATGGAACATTGTGATGACAAGAATTATGGTGCATTGTGATGACACGGTCATGGAACATTGTGATGACAAGAATTATGGAGCATTGTGATGACACGGTCATGGAACATTGTGATGACAAGAATTCTGGAGCATTGTGATGACAAGGGCCATGGAGCATTGTGATGACACGGTCATGGAACATTGTGATGACAAGAATTCTGGAGCATTGTGATGACAAGGGCCATGGAGCATTGTGGTGACACGGTCATGGAACATTGTGATGACAAGAATTATGGAGCATTGTGATGACACGGTCATGGAACATTGTGATGACAAGAATTATGGAGCATTGTGATGACACGATCATGGAACATTGTGATGACAAGAATTCTGGAGCATTGTGATGACAAGGGCCATGGAGCATTGTGATGACACGGTCATGGAACATTGTGATGACAAGCAATCTGGAGCATTGTGATGAAAAGTGCCATGGAGCATTGTGATGACACGGTCATGGAACATTGTGATGACAAGAATTCTGTAGCATTGTGATGCGAAGGGCCATGGAGAATTGTGATGACATGGTCATGGAACATGGTGATGACAAGAATTCTGGAGCATTGTGATGACACGGTCATGGAACATTGTGATGACAAGAATTCTGGAGCATGGTGATGACAAAGGCCATGGTGCATTGTGATGACACGGTCATGGAACATTGTGATGACAAGAATTCTGGAGCATTGTGATGCGAAGGGCCATGGAGAATTGTGATGACATGGTCATGGAACATGGTGATGACAAGAATTCTGGAGCATTGTGATGACAAGGGCCATGGAGCATTGTGATGAAAAGTGTCACAGAGCATTGTAATGAGAGGTTTCATTGTGCACCGTGATGACAAGGGGGATGGAGTATTGTGATGAAACTGGTCCTGGAGCATTGTGATAACAAAAGCCATTGAGCATTGTGATGACAGGCATCATGGAGCATTGTGAAGAAAGGGGTCATGGGGAATTGTAATGACAATAGAGAAATGTGATGAAAATGGTCAGCAAGCAAATTGATTAAAGTGGTCATTTAGAATTGTCATGAAAAACTATATAGAGCATTGTGTTGGCAAAGGTCATGGAGAACTGTGATGACCAGTGTCATGTAGCATTGTGATGACACGGTCATGGAACATTGTGATGACAAGAATTGTGGAGCATTGTGGTGAAACGGTCATGGAACATTGTGATGACAAGAATTATGGAGCATTGTGATGACACGGTCATGGAACATTGTGATGACAAGAATTATGGAGCATTGTGATGACACGGTCATGGAACATTGTGATGACAAGAATTCTGGAGCATTGTGATGACAAGAGCCATGGAGCATTGTGATGACACGGTCATGGAACATTGTGATGACAAGAATTCCGGAGCATTGTGATGACAAGGGCCATGGAGCATTGTGATAACACGGTCATGGAACATTGTGATGACAAGAATTCTGGAGCATTGTGATGACAAGGGCCATGGAGCATTTTGATGACACGGTCATGGAACATTGTGATGACAAGAATTCTGGAGAATTGTGATGACAAGGGCCATGGAGCATTGTGATGACATGGTCATGGAACATTGTGATGACAAGAATTCTGGAGCATTTTAATTACAAGGTCATGGAATATTGTGATGAAAAGAATTATGGAGCATTTTGATGACAAGGGCCATGGTGCATTGTGATGACACGGTCATGGAACATTGTGATGACAAGCAATCTGGAGCATTGTGATGAAAAGGGCAATGGAGCATTGTGATGACACGGTCATGGAACATTGTGATGACAAGAATTCTGGAGCATTGTGATGAGAAGGGCCATGGAGAATTGTGATGACATGGTCATGGAACATGGTGATGACAAGAATTCTGGAGCATTGTGTTGACACGGTCATGGAACTTTGTGATGACAAGAATTCTGGAGCATGGTGATGACAAAGGCCATGGTGCATTGTGATGACACGGTCATGGAACTTTGTGATGACAAGAATTCTGGAGCATTGTGATGCGAAGGGCCATGGAGAATTGCGATGACATGGTCATGGAACATGGTGATGACAAGAATTCTGGAGCATTGTGATGACAAGGGCCATGGAGCATTGTGATGACAAGTTTCACGGAGCATTGTAATGAGAGGTTTCATTGTGCGCCGTGATGACAAGGGGGATGGAGTATTGTGATGAAACTGGTCCTGGAGCATTGTGATAACAAAAGCCATTGAGCATTGTGATGACAGGCATCATGGAGCATTGTGAAGAAAGGGGTCATGGGGAATTGTAATGACAATAGAGAAATGTGATGAAAATGGTCAGCAAGCAAATTGATTAAAGTGGTCATTTAGAATTGTCATGAAAAACTATATAGAGCATTGTGATAGCAAAGGTCATGGAGAACTGTGATGACCAGTGTCATGTAGCATTGTGATGACACGGTCATGGAACATTGTGATGACAAGAATTGTGGAGCATTGTGGTGACACGGTCATGGAACATTGTGATGACAAGAATTATGGAGCATTGTGATGACACGGTCATGGAACATTGTGATGACAAGAATTCTGGAGCATTGTGATGACAAGGGCCATGGAGCATTGTGATGACACGGTCATGGAACATTGTGATGACAAGAATTCTGGAGCATTGTGATGACAAGGGCCATGGAGCATTGTGGTGACACGGTCATGGAACATTGTGATGACAAGAATTATGGAGCATTGTGATGACACGGTCATGGAACATTGTGATGACAAGAATTATGGAGCATTGTGATGACACGATCATGGAACATTGTGATGACAAGAATTCTGGAGCATTGTGATGACAAGGGCCATGGAGCATTGTGATGACACGGTCATGGAACATTGTGATGACAAGCAATCTGGAGCATTGTGATGAAAAGGGCCATGGAGCATTGTGATGACACGGTCATGGAACATTTTGATGACAAGAATTCTGTAGCATTGTGATGCGAAGGGCCATGGAGAATTGTGATGACATGGTCATGGAACATGGTGATGACAAGAATTCTGGAGCATTGTGATGACACGGTCATGGAACATTGTGATGACAAGAATTCTGGAGCATGGTGATGACAAAGGCCATGGTGCATTGTGATGACACGGTCATGGAACATTGTGATGACAAGAATTCTGGAGCATTGTGATGCGAAGGGCCATGGAGAATTGTGATGACATGGTCATGGAACATGGTGATGACAAGAATTCTGGAGCATTGTGATGACAAGGGCCATGGAGCATTGTGATGAAAAGTGTCACAGAGCATTGTAATGAGAGGTTTCATTGTGCACCGTGATGACAAGCGGGATGGAGTATTGTGATGAAACTGGTCCTGGAGCATTGTGATAACAAAAGCCATTGAGCATTGTGATGACAGGCATCATGGAGCATTGTGAAGAAAGGGGTCATGGGGAATTGTAATGACAATAGAGAAATGTGATGAAAATGGTCAGCAAGCAAATTGATTAAAGTGGTCATTTAGAATTGTCATGAAAAACTATATAGAGCATTGTGTTGGCAAAGGTCATGGAGAACTGTGATGACCAGTGTCATGTAGCATTGTGATGACACGGTCATGGAACATTGTGATGACAAGAATTGTGGAGCATTGTGGTGACACGGTCATGGAACATTGTGATGACAAGAATTATGGAGCATTGTGATGACACGGTCATGGAACATTGTGATGACAAGAATTATGGAGCATTGTGATGACACGGTCATGGAACATTGTGATGACAAGAATTCTGGAGAATTGTGATGACAAGGGCCATGGAGCATTGTGATGACATGGTCATGGAACATTGTGATGACAAGAATTCTGGAGCATTTTAATGACACGGTCATGGAACATTGTGATGACAAGAATTATGGAGCATTGTGATGACAAGGGCCATGGTGCATTGTGAAGACAGGGTCATGGAACATTGTGATGACAAGCAATCTGGAGCATTGTGATGAAAAGGGCCATGGAGCATTTTGATGACACGGTCATGGAACATTGTGATGACAAGAATTCTGGAGCATTGTGATGACAAGGGCCATGGAGCATTGTGATGACACGGTCATGGAACATTGTGATGACAAGAATTCTGGAGAATTGTGATGACAAGGGCCATGGAGCATTGTGATGACACGGTCATGGAACATTGTGATGACAAGAATTCTGGAGCATTGTGATGACAAGGGCCATGGAGCATTGTGGTGACACGGTCATGGAACATTGTGATGACAAGAATTATGGAGCATTGTGATGACACGGTCATGGAACATTGTGATGACAAGAATTATGGAGCATTGTGATGACAAGGGCCATGGAGCATTGTGATGACACGGTCATGGAACATTGTGATGACAAGAATTCTGGAGCATTGTGATAACAAGGGCCATGGAGCATTGTGATGACACGGTCATGTAACATTGTGATGACAAGAATTCTGGAGCATTGTGATGACAAGGGCCATGGAGCATTGTGATGACACGGTCATGGAACATTGTGATGACAAGAATTCTGGAGAATTGTGATGACAAGGGCCATGGAGCATTGTGATGACACGGTCATGGAATATTGTGATGACAAGAATTCTGGAGCATTGTGATGACAAGGGCCAAGGAGCATTGTGGTGACACGGTCATGGAACATTGTGATGACAAGAATTATGAAGCATTGTGATGACACGGTCATGGAACATTGTGATGACAAGAATTATGGAGCACTGTGATGACACGGTCATGGAACATTGTGATGACAAGAATTCTGGAGCATTGTGATGACAAGGGCCAAGGAGCATTGTGATGACACGGTCATGGAACATTGTGATGACAAGCAATCTGGAGCATTGTGATGAAAAGGTCCATGGAGCATTGTGATGACACGGTTATTGAACATTGTGATGACAAGAATTCTGGAGCATTGTGATGAGAAGGGCCATGGAGAATTGTGATGACATGGTCATGGAACATGGTGATGAAAAGAATTCTGGAGCATTGTGATGACACGGTCATGGAACATTGTGATGACAAGAATTCTGGAGCATGGTGATGACAAAGGCCATGGTGCATTGTGATGACACGGTCATGGAACTTTGTGATGACAAGCAATCTGGAGCATTGTGATGAAAAGGGCCATGGAGCATTGTGATGACACGGTCATGGAACATTGTGATGACAAGAATTCTGGAGCATTGTAATGCAAAGGGCCATGGAGAATTGTGATGACATGGTCATGGAACATGGTGATGACAAGAATTCTGGGTCATTGTGATGACAAGGGCCATGGAGCATTGTGATGACAAGTGTCACGGAGCATTGTAATGAGAGGTTTCATTGTGCACCGTGATGACAAGGGGGATGGAGTATTGTGATGAAACTGGTCCTGGAGCATTGTGATAACAAAAGCCATTGAGCATTGTGATGACAGGCATCATGGAGCATTGTGAAGAAAGGGGTCATGGGGAATTGTAATGACAATAGAGAAATGTGATGAAAATGGTCAGAAAGCAAAGTGATTAAAGTGGTCATTTAGAATTGTCATGAAAAACTATGTAGAGCATTGTGATGGCAAAGGTCATGGAGAACTGTGATGACCAGTGTCATGTAGCATTGTGATGACACGGTCATGGAACATTGTGATGACAAGAATTGTGGAGCATTGTGGTGACACGGTCATGGAACATTGTGATGACAAGAATTATGGAGCATTGTGATGACACGGTCATGGAACATTGTGATGACAAGAATTATGGAGCATTGTGATGACACGGTCATGGAACATTGTGATGACAAGAATTCTGGAGCATTGTGATGACAAGGGCCATGGACATTGTGATGACACGGTCATGGAACATTGTGATGACAAGAATTCTGGAGCATTGTGATAACAAGGGCCATGGAGCATTGTGATGACACGGTCATGGAACATTGTGATGACAAGAATTCTGGAGCATTGTGATGACAAGGGCCATGGAGCATTGTGATGACACGGTCATGGAACATTGTGATGACAAGAATTCTGGAGAATTGTGATAACAAGGGCCATGGAGCATTGTGATGACATGGTCATGGAACATTGTGATGACAAGAATTCTGGAGCATTTTAATGACACGGTCATGGAACATTGTGATGACAAGAATTATGGAGCATTGTGATGACAAGGGCCATGGTGCATTGTGATGACACGGTCATGGAACATTGTGATGACAAGCAATCTGGAGCATTGTGAAGAAAAGGGCCATGGAGCATTGTGATGACACGGTCATGGAACATTGTGATGACAAGAATTCTGGAGCACTGTGATGAGAAGGGCCATGGAGAATTGTGATGACATGGTCATGGAACATGGTGATGACAAGAATTCTGGAGCATTGTGATGACACGGTCATGGAACATTGTGATGACAAGAATTCTGTAGCATGGTGATGACAAAGGCCATGGTGCATTGTGATGACACGGTCATGGAACTTTGTGATGACAAGCAATCTGGAGCATTGTGATGAAAAGGGCCATGGAGCATTGTGATGACACGGTCAAGGAACATTGTGATGACAAGAATTCTGGAGCATTGTGATGCAAAGGGCCATGGAGAATTGTGATGACATGGTCATGGAACATGGTGATGACAAGAATTCTGGAGAATTGTGATGACAAGGGCCATGGAGCATTGTGATGACAAGTGTCACGGAGCATTGTAATGAGAGGTTTCATTGTGCACCGTGATGACAAGGGGGATGGAGTATTGTGATGAAACTGGTCCTGGAGCATTGTGATAACAAAAGCCATTGAGCATTGTGATGACAGGCATCATGGAGCATTGTGAAGAAAGGGGTCATGGGGAATTGTAATGACAATAGAGAAATGTGATGAAAATGGTCAGCAAGCAAATTGATTAAAGTGGTCATTTAGAATTGTCATGAAAAACTATATAGAGCATTGTGATGGCAAAGGTCATGGAGAACTGTGATGACCAGTGTCATGTAGCATTGTGATGACACGGTCATGGAACATTGTGATGACAAGAATTGTGGAGCATTGTGGTGACACCGTCATGGAACATTGTGATGACAAGAATTATGGAGCATTGTGATGACACGGTCATGGAACATTGTGATGACAAGAATTATGGAGCATTGTGATGACACGGTCATGGAACATTGTGATGACAAGAATTCTGGAGCATTGTGATGACAAGGGCCATGGAGCATTGTGATGACACGGTCATGGAACATTGTGATGACAAGAATTCTGGAGAATTGTGATGACAAGGGCCATGGAGCATTGTGATGACACGGTCATGGAACATTGTGATGACAAGAATTCTGGAGCATTGTGATGACAAGGGCCATGGAGCATTGTGGTGACACGGTCATGGAACATTGTGATGACAAGAATTATGGAGCATTGTGATGACACGGTCATGGAACATTGTGATGACAAGGATTATGGAGCATTGTGATGACACGGTCATGGAACATTGTGATGACAAGAATTCTGGAGCATTGTGATGACAAGGGCCATGGAGCATTGTGATGACACGGTCATGGAACATTGTGATGACAAGCAATCTGGAGCATTGTGATGAAAAGGGCCATGGAGCATTGTGATGACACGGTCATGGAACATTGTGATGACAAGAATTCTGGAGCATTGTGATGCGAAGGGCCATGGAGAATTGTGATGACATGGTCATGGAACATGGTGATGACAAGAATTCTGGAGCATTGTGATGACACGGTCATGGAACATTGTGATGACAAGAATTCTGGAGCATGGTGATGACAAAGGCCATGGTGCATTGTGATGACACGGTCATGGAACTTTGTGATGACAAGCAATCTGGAGCATTGTGATGAAAAGGGCCATGGAGCATTGTGATGACACGGTCATGGAACATTGTGATGACAAGAATTCTGGAGCATTGTGATGCGAAGGGCCATGGAGAATTGTGATGACATGGTCATGGAACATGGTGATGACAAGAATTCTGGAGCATTGTGATGACAAGGGCCATGGAGCATTGTGATGACAAGTGTCACGGAGCATTGTAATGAGAGGTTTCATTGTGCACCGTGATGACAAGGGGGATGGAGTATTGTGATGAAACTGGTCCTGGAGCATTGTGATAACAAAAGCCATTGAGCATTGTGATGACAGGCATCATGGAGCATTGTGAAGAAAGGGGTCATGGGGAATTGTAATGACAATAGAGAAATGTGATGAAAATGGTCAGCAAGCAAATTGATTAAAGTGGTCATTTAGAATTGTCATGAAAAACTATATAGAGCATTGTGATGGCAAAGGTCATGGAGAACTGTGATGACCAGTGTCATGTAGCATTGTGATGACACGGTCATGGAACATTGTGATGACAAGAATTGTGGGGCATTGTGATGACACGGTCATGGAACATTGTGATGACAAGAATTATGGAGCATTGTGATGACAAGGGCCATGGAGCATTGTGATGACACGGTCATGGAACATTGTGATGACAAGAATTCTGGAGCATTGTGATAACAAGGGCCATGGAGCATTGCGATGACACGGTCATGGAACATTGTGATGACAAGAATTCTGGAGCATTGTGATGACAAGGGCCATGGAGCATTATGATGACACGGTCATGGAACATTGTGATGACAAGAATTCTGGAGAATTGTGATGACAAGGGCCATGGAGCATTGTGATGACATGGTCATGTAACATTGTGATGACAAGAATTCTGGAGCATTTTAATGACACGGTCATGGAACATTGTGATGACAAGAATTGTGGAGCATTGTGGTGACACGGTCATGGAACATTGTGATGACAAGAATTATGGAGCATTGTGATGACACGGTCATGGAACATTGTGATGACAAGAATTATGGAGCATTGTGATGACACGGTCATGGAACATTGTGATGACAAGAATTCTGGAGCATTGTGATGACAAGGGCCATGGACATTGTGATGACACGGTCATGGAACATTGTGATGACAAGAATTCTGGAGCATTGTGATAACAAGGGCCATGGAGCATTGTGATGACACGGTCATGGAACATTGTGATGACAAGAATTCTGGAGCATTGTGATGACAAGGGCCATGGAGCATTGTGATGACACGGTCATGGAACATTGTGATGACAAGAATTCTGGAGAATTGTGATAACAAGGGCCATGGAGCATTGTGATGACATGGTCATGGAACATTGTGATGACAAGAATTCTGGAGCATTTTAATGACACGGTCATGGAACATTGTGATGACAAGAATTATGGAGCATTGTGATGACAAGGGCCATGGTGCATTGTGATGACACGGTCATGGAACATTGTGATGACAAGCAATCTGGAGCATTGTGAAGAAAAGGGCCATGGAGCATTGTGATGACACGGTCATGGAACATTGTGATGACAAGAATTCTGGAGCACTGTGATGAGAAGGGCCATGGAGAATTGTGATGACATGGTCATGGAACATGGTGATGACAAGAATTCTGGAGCATTGTGATGACACGGTCATGGAACATTGTGATGACAAGAATTCTGTAGCATGGTGATGACAAAGGCCATGGTGCATTGTGATGACACGGTCATGGAACTTTGTGATGACAAGCAATCTGGAGCATTGTGATGAAAAGGGCCATGGAGCATTGTGATGACACGGTCAAGGAACATTGTGATGACAAGAATTCTGGAGCATTGTGATGCAAAGGGCCATGGAGAATTGTGATGACATGGTCATGGAACATGGTGATGACAAGAATTCTGGAGAATTGTGATGACAAGGGCCATGGAGCATTGTGATGACAAGTGTCACGGAGCATTGTAATGAGAGGTTTCATTGTGCACCGTGATGACAAGGGGGATGGAGTATTGTGATGAAACTGGTCCTGGAGCATTGTGATAACAAAAGCCATTGAGCATTGTGATGACAGGCATCATGGAGCATTGTGAAGAAAGGGGTCATGGGGAATTGTAATGACAATAGAGAAATGTGATGAAAATGGTCAGCAAGCAAATTGATTAAAGTGGTCATTTAGAATTGTCATGAAAAACTATATAGAGCATTGTGATGGCAAAGGTCATGGAGAACTGTGATGACCAGTGTCATGTAGCATTGTGATGACACGGTCATGGAACATTGTGATGACAAGAATTGTGGAGCATTGTGGTGACACCGTCATGGAACATTGTGATGACAAGAATTATGGAGCATTGTGATGACACGGTCATGGAACATTGTGATGACAAGAATTATGGAGCATTGTGATGACACGGTCATGGAACATTGTGATGACAAGAATTCTGGAGCATTGTGATGACAAGGGCCATGGAGCATTGTGATGACACGGTCATGGAACATTGTGATGACAAGAATTCTGGAGAATTGTGATGACAAGGGCCATGGAGCATTGTGATGACACGGTCATGGAACATTGTGATGACAAGAATTCTGGAGCATTGTGATGACAAGGGCCATGGAGCATTGTGGTGACACGGTCATGGAACATTGTGATGACAAGAATTATGGAGCATTGTGATGACACGGTCATGGAACATTGTGATGACAAGGATTATGGAGCATTGTGATGACACGGTCATGGAACATTGTGATGACAAGAATTCTGGAGCATTGTGATGACAAGGGCCATGGAGCATTGTGATGACACGGTCATGGAACATTGTGATGACAAGCAATCTGGAGCATTGTGATGAAAAGGGCCATGGAGCATTGTGATGACACGGTCATGGAACATTGTGATGACAAGAATTCTGGAGCATTGTGATGCGAAGGGCCATGGAGAATTGTGATGACATGGTCATGGAACATGGTGATGACAAGAATTCTGGAGCATTGTGATGACAAGGGCCATGGAGCATTGTGATGACAAGTGTCACGGAGCATTGTAATGAGAGGTTTCATTGTGCACCGTGATGACAAGGGGGATGGAGTATTGTGATGAAACTGGTCCTGGAGCATTGTGATAACAAAAGCCATTGAGCATTGTGATGACAGGCATCATGGAGCATTGTGAAGAAAGGGGTCATGGGGAATTGTAATGACAATAGAGAAATGTGATGAAAATGGTCAGCAAGCAAATTGATTAAAGTGGTCATTTAGAATTGTCATGAAAAACTATATAGAGCATTGTGATGGCAAAGGTCATGGAGAACTGTGATGACCAGTGTCATGTAGCATTGTGATGACACGGTCATGGAACATTGTGATGACAAGAATTGTGGGGCATTGTGATGACACGGTCATGGAACATTGTGATGACAAGAATTATGGAGCATTGTGATGACAAGGGCCATGGAGCATTGTGATGACACGGTCATGGAACATTGTGATGACAAGAATTCTGGAGCATTGTGATAACAAGGGCCATGGAGCATTGTGATGACACGGTCATGGAACATTGTGATGACAAGAATTCTGGAGCATTGTGATGACAAGGGCCATGGAGCATTATGATGACACGGTCATGGAACATTGTGATGACAAGAATTCTGGAGAATTGTGATGACAAGGGCCATGGAGCATTGTGATGACATGGTCATGTAACATTGTGATGACAAGAATTCTGGAGCATTTTAATGACACGGTCATGGAACATTGTGATGACAAGAATTATGGAGCATTGTGATAACAAGGGCCATGGTGCATTGTGATGACACGGTCATGGAACATTGTGATGACAAGCAATCTGGAGCATTGTGATGAAAAGGGCCATGGAGCATTGTGATGACACGGTCATGGAATATTGTGATGACAAGAATTCTGGAGCATTGTGATGAGAAGGGCCATGGAGAATTGTGATGACATGGTCATGGAACATGGTGATGACAAGAATTCTGGAGCATTGTGATGACACTGTCATGGAACATTGTGATGACAAGAATTCTGTAGCATGGTGATGACAAAGGCCATGGTGCATTGTGATGACACGGTCATGGAACATTGTGATGACAAGCAATCTGGAGCATTGTGATGAAAAGGGCCATGGAGCATTGTGATGACACGGTCATGGAACATTGTGATGAAAAGAATTCTGGAGCATTGTGATGCAAAGGGCCATGGAGAATTGTGATGACATGGTCATGGAACATGGTGATGACAAGAATTCTGGAGCATTGTGATGACAAGGGCCATGGAGCATTGTGATGACAAGTGTCACGGAGCATTGTAATGAGAGGTTTCATTGTGCACCGTGATGACAAGGGGGATGGAGTATTGTGATGAAACTGGTCCTGGAGCATTGTGATAACAAAAGCCATTGAGCATTGTGATGACAGGCATCATGGAGCATTGTGAAGAAAGGGGTCATGGGGAATTGTAATGACAATAGAGAAATGTGATGAAAATGGTCAGCAAGCAAATTGATTAAAGTGGTCATTTAGAATTGTCATGAAAAACTATATAGAGCATTGTGATGGCAAAGGTCATGGAGAACTGTGATGACCAGTGTCATGTAGCATTGTGATGACACGGTCATGGAACATTGTGATGACAAGAATTATGGAGCATTGTGATGACACGGTCATGGAACATTGTGATGACAAGAATTCTGGAGCATTGTGATGACAAGGGCCATGGAGCATTGTGATGACACGGTCATGGAACATTGTGATGACAAGAATTCTGGAGAATTGTGATGACAAGGGCCATGGAGCATTGTGATGACACGGTCATGGAACATTGTGATGACAAGAATTCTGGAGCATTGTGATGACAAGGGCCATGGAGCATTGTGGTGACACGGTCATGGAACATTGTGATGACAAGAATTATGGAGCATTGTGATGACACGGTCATGGAACATTGTGATGACAAGGATTATGGAGCATTGTGATGACACGGTCATGGAACATTGTGATGACAAGAATTCTGGAGCATTGTGATGACAAGGGCCATGGAGCATTGTGATGACACGGTCATGGAACATTGTGATGACAAGCAATCTGGAGCATTGTGATGAAAAGGGCCATGGAGCATTGTGATGACACGGTCATGGAACATTGTGATGACAAGAATTCTGGAGCATTGTGATGCGAAGGGCCATGGAGAATTGTGATGACATGGTCATGGAACATGGTGATGACAAGAATTCTGGAGCATTGTGATGACACGGTCATGGAACATTGTGATGACAAGAATTCTGGAGCATGGTGATGACAAAGGCCATGGTGCATTGTGATGACACGGTCATGGAACTTTGTGATGACAAGCAATCTGGAGCATTGTGATGAAAAGGGCCATGGAGCATTGTGATGACACGGTCATGGAACATTGTGATGACAAGAATTCTGGAGCATTGTGATGCGAAGGGCCATGGAGAATTGTGATGACATGGTCATGGAACATGGTGATGACAAGAATTCTGGAGCATTGTGATGACAAGGGCCATGGAGCATTGTGATGACACGGTCATGGAACATTGTGATGACAAGAATTCTGGAGAATTGTGATAACAAGGGCCATGGAGCATTGTGATGACATGGTCATGGAACATTGTGATGACAAGAATTCTGGAGCATTTTAATGACACGGTCATGGAACATTGTGATGACAAGAATTATGGAGCATTGTGATGACAAGGGCCATGGTGCATTGTGATGACACGGTCATGGAACATTGTGATGACAAGCAATCTGGAGCATTGTGAAGAAAAGGGCCATGGAGCATTGTGATGACACGGTCATGGAACATTGTGATGACAAGAATTCTGGAGCACTGTGATGAGAAGGGCCATGGAGAATTGTGATGACATGGTCATGGCACATGGTGATGACAAGAATTCTGGAGCATTGTGATGACACGGTCATGGAACATTGTGATGACAAGAATTCTGTAGCATGGTGATGACAAAGGCCATGGTGCATTGTGATGACACGGTCATGGAACTTTGTGATGACAAGCAATCTGGAGCATTGTGATGAAAAGGGCCATGGAGCATTGTGATGACACGGTCAAGGAACATTGTGATGACAAGAATTCTGGAGCATTGTGATGCAAAGGGCCATGGAGAATTGTGATGACATGGTCATGGAACATGGTGATGACAAGAATTCTGGAGAATTGTGATGACAAGGGCCATGGAGCATTGTGATGACAAGTGTCACGGAGCATTGTAATGAGAGGTTTCATTGTGCACCGTGATGACAAGGGGGATGGAGTATTGTGATGAAACTGGTCCTGGAGCATTGTGATAACAAAAGCCATTGAGCATTGTGATGACAGGCATCATGGAGCATTGTGAAGAAAGGGGTCATGGGGAATTGTAATGACAATAGAGAAATGTGATGAAAATGGTCAGCAAGCAAATTGATTAAAGTGGTCATTTAGAATTGTCATGAAAAACTATATAGAGCATTGTGATGGCAAAGGTCATGGAGAACTGTGATGACCAGTGTCATGTAGCATTGTGATGACACGGTCATGGAACATTGTGATGACAAGAATTGTGGAGCATTGTGGTGACACCGTCATGGAACATTGTGATGACAAGAATTATGGAGCATTGTGATGACACGGTCATGGAACATTGTGATGACAAGAATTATGGAGCATTGTGATGACACGGTCATGGAACATTGTGATGACAAGAATTCTGGAGCATTGTGATGACAAGGGCCATGGAGCATTGTGATGACACGGTCATGGAACATTGTGATGACAAGAATTCTGGAGAATTGTGATGACAAGGGCCATGGAGCATTGTGATGACACGGTCATGGAACATTGTGATGACAAGAATTCTGGAGCATTGTGATGACAAGGGCCATGGAGCATTGTGGTGACACGGTCATGGAACATTGTGATGACAAGAATTATGGAGCATTGTGATGACACGGTCATGGAACATTGTGATGACAAGGATTATGGAGCATTGTGATGACACGGTCATGGAACATTGTGATGACAAGAATTCTGGAGCATTGTGATGACAAGGGCCATGGAGCATTGTGATGACACGGTCATGGAACATTGTGATGACAAGCAATCTGGAGCATTGTGATGAAAAGGGCCATGGAGCATTGTGATGACACGGTCATGGAACATTGTGATGACAAGAATTCTGGAGCATTGTGATGCGAAGGGCCATGGAGAATTGTGATGACATGGTCATGGAACATGGTGATGACAAGAATTCTGGAGCATTGTGATGACACGGTCATGGAACATTGTGATGACAAGAATTCTGGAGCATGGTGATGACAAAGGCCATGGTGCATTGTGATGACACGGTCATGGAACTTTGTGATGACAAGCAATCTGGAGCATTGTGATGAAAAGGGCCATGGAGCATTGTGATGACACGGTCATGGAACATTGTGATGACAAGAATTCTGGAGCATTGTGATGCGAAGGGCCATGGAGAATTGTGATGACATGGTCATGGAACATGGTGATGACAAGAATTCTGGAGCATTGTGATGACAAGGGCCATGGAGCATTGTGATGACAAGTGTCACGGAGCATTGTAATGAGAGGTTTCATTGTGCACCGTGATGACAAGGGGGATGGAGTATTGTGATGAAACTGGTCCTGGAGCATTGTGATAACAAAAGCCATTGAGCATTGTGATGACAGGCATCATGGAGCATTGTGAAGAAAGGGGTCATGGGGAATTGTAATGACAATAGAGAAATGTGATGAAAATGGTCAGCAAGCAAATTGATTAAAGTGGTCATTTAGAATTGTCATGAAAAACTATATAGAGCATTGTGATGGCAAAGGTCATGGAGAACTGTGATGACCAGTGTCATGTAGCATTGTGATGACACGGTCATGGAACATTGTGATGACAAGAATTGTGGGGCATTGTGATGACACGGTCATGGAACATTGTGATGACAAGAATTATGGAGCATTGTGATGACAAGGGCCATGGAGCATTGTGATGACACGGTCATGGAACATTGTGATGACAAGAATTCTGGAGCATTGTGATAACAAGGGCCATGGAGCATTGTGATGACACGGTCATGGAACATTGTGATGACAAGAATTCTGGAGCATTGTGATGACAAGGGCCATGGAGCATTATGATGACACGGTCATGGAACATTGTGATGACAAGAATTCTGGAGAATTGTGATGACAAGGGCCATGGAGCATTGTGATGACATGGTCATGTAACATTGTGATGACAAGAATTCTGGAGCATTTTAATGACACGGTCATGGAACATTGTGATGACAAGAATTATGGAGCATTGTGATAACAAGGGCCATGGTGCATTGTGATGACACGGTCATGGAACATTGTGATGACAAGCAATCTGGAGCATTGTGATGAAAAGGGCCATGGAGCATTGTGATGACACGGTCATGGAATATTGTGATGACAAGAATTCTGGAGCATTGTGATGAGAAGGGCCATGGAGAATTGTGATGACATGGTCATGGAACATGGTGATGACAAGAATTCTGGAGCATTGTGATGACACTGTCATGGAACATTGTGATGACAAGAATTCTGTAGCATGGTGATGACAAAGGCCATGGTGCATTGTGATGACACGGTCATGGAACATTGTGATGACAAGCAATCTGGAGCATTGTGATGAAAAGGGCCATGGAGCATTGTGATGACACGGTCATGGAACATTGTGATGAAAAGAATTCTGGAGCATTGTGATGCAAAGGGCCATGGAGAATTGTGATGACATGGTCATGGAACATGGTGATGACAAGAATTCTGGAGCATTGTGATGACAAGGGCCATGGAGCATTGTGATGACAAGTGTCACGGAGCATTGTAATGAGAGGTTTCATTGTGCACCGTGATGACAAGGGGGATGGAGTATTGTGATGAAACTGGTCCTGGAGCATTGTGATAACAAAAGCCATTGAGCATTGTGATGACAGGCATCATGGAGCATTGTGAAGAAAGGGGTCATGGGGAATTGTAATGACAATAGAGAAATGTGATGAAAATGGTCAGCAAGCAAATTGATTAAAGTGGTCATTTAGAATTGTCATGAAAAACTATATAGAGCATTGTGATGGCAAAGGTCATGGAGAACTGTGATGACCAGTGTCATGTAGCATTGTGATGACACGGTCATGGAACATTGTGATGACAAGAATTATGGAGCATTGTGATGACACGGTCATGGAACATTGTGATGACAAGAATTCTGGAGCATTGTGATGACAAGGGCCATGGAGCATTGTGATGACACGGTCATGGAACATTGTGATGACAAGAATTCTGGAGAATTGTGATGACAAGGGCCATGGAGCATTGTGATGACACGGTCATGGAACATTGTGATGACAAGAATTCTGGAGCATTGTGATGACAAGGGCCATGGAGCATTGTGGTGACACGGTCATGGAACATTGTGATGACAAGAATTATGGAGCATTGTGATGACACGGTCATGGAACATTGTGATGACAAGGATTATGGAGCATTGTGATGACACGGTCATGGAACATTGTGATGACAAGAATTCTGGAGCATTGTGATGACAAGGGCCATGGAGCATTGTGATGACACGGTCATGGAACATTGTGATGACAAGCAATCTGGAGCATTGTGATGAAAAGGGCCATGGAGCATTGTGATGACACGGTCATGGAACATTGTGATGACAAGAATTCTGGAGCATTGTGATGCGAAGGGCCATGGAGAATTGTGATGACATGGTCATGGAACATGGTGATGACAAGAATTCTGGAGCATTGTGATGACACGGTCATGGAACATTGTGATGACAAGAATTCTGGAGCATGGTGATGACAAAGGCCATGGTGCATTGTGATGACACGGTCATGGAACTTTGTGATGACAAGCAATCTGGAGCATTGTGATGAAAAGGGCCATGGAGCATTGTGATGACACGGTCATGGAACATTGTGATGACAAGAATTCTGGAGCATTGTGATGCGAAGGGCCATGGAGAATTGTGATGACATGGTCATGGAACATGGTGATGACAAGAATTCTGGAGCATTGTGATGACAAGGGCCATGGAGCATTGTGATGACAAGTGTCACGGAGCATTGTAATGAGAGGTTTCATTGTGCACCGTGATGACAAGGGGGATGGAGTATTGTGATGAAACTGGTCCTGGAGCATTGTGATAACAGAAGCCATTGAGCATTGTGATGACAGGCATCATGGAGCATTGTGAAGAAAGGGGTCATGGGGAATTGTAATGACAATAGAGAAATGTGATGAAAATGGTCAGCAAGCAAATTGATTAAAGTGGTCATTTAGAATTGTCATGAAAAACTATATAGAGCATTGTGATGGCAAAGGTCATGGAGAACTGTGATGACCAGTGTCATGTAGCATTGTGATGACACGGTCATGGAACATTGTGATGACAAGAATTGTGGGGCATTGTGATGACACGGTCATGGAACATTGTGATGACAAGAATTATGGAGCATTGTGATGACAAGGGCCATGGAGCATTGTGATGACACGGTCATGGAACATTGTGATGACAAGAATTCTGGAGCATTGTGATAACAAGGGCCATGGAGCATTGTGATGACACGGTCATGGAACATTGTGATGACAAGAATTCTGGAGCATTGTGATGACAAGGGCCATGGAGCATTATGATGACACGGTCATGGAACATTGTGATGACAAGAATTCTGGAGAATTGTGATGACAAGGGCCATGGAGCATTGTGATGACATGGTCATGTAACATTGTGATGACAAGAATTCTGGAGCATTTTAATGACACGGTCATGGAACATTGTGATGACAAGAATTATGGAGCATTGTGATAACAAGGGCCATGGTGCATTGTGATGACACGGTCATGGAACATTGTGATGACAAGCAATCTGGAGCATTGTGATGAAAAGGGCCATGGAGCATTGTGATGACACGGTCATGGAATATTGTGATGACAAGAATTCTGGAGCATTGTGATGAGAAGGGCCATGGAGAATTGTGATGACATGGTCATGGAACATGGTGATGACAAGAATTCTGGAGCATTGTGATGACACTGTCATGGAACATTGTGATGACAAGAATTCTGTAGCATGGTGATGACAAAGGCCATGGTGCATTGTGATGACACGGTCATGGAACATTGTGATGACAAGCAATCTGGAGCATTGTGATGAAAAGGGCCATGGAGCATTGTGATGACACGGTCATGGAACATTGTGATGAAAAGAATTCTGGAGCATTGTGATGCAAAGGGCCATGGAGAATTGTGATGACATGGTCATGGAACATGGTGATGACAAGAATTCTGGAGCATTGTGATGACAAGGGCCATGGAGCATTGTGATGACAAGTGTCACGGAGCATTGTAATGAGAGGTTTCATTGTGCACCGTGATGACAAGGGGGATGGAGTATTGTGATGAAACTGGTCCTGGAGCATTGTGATAACAAAAGCCATTGAGCATTGTGATGACAGGCATCATGGAGCATTGTGAAGAAAGGGGTCATGGGGAATTGTAATGACAATAGAGAAATGTGATGAAAATGGTCAGCAAGCAAATTGATTAAAGTGGTCATTTAGAATTGTCATGAAAAACTATATAGAGCATTGTGATGGCAAAGGTCATGGAGAACTGTGATGACCAGTGTCATGTAGCATTGTGATGACACGGTCATGGAACATTGTGATGACAAGAATTATGGAGCATTGTGATGACACGGTCATGGAACATTGTGATGACAAGAATTCTGGAGCATTGTGATGACAAGGGCCATGGAGCATTGTGATGACACGGTCATGGAACATTGTGATGACAAGAATTCTGGAGAATTGTGATGACAAGGGCCATGGAGCATTGTGATGACACGGTCATGGAATATTGTGATGACAAGAATTCTGGAGCATTGTGATGACAAGGGCCATGGAGCATTGTGGTGACACGGTCATGGAACATTGTGATGACAAGAATTATGAAGCATTGTGATGACACGGTCATGGAACATTGTGATGACAAGAATTATGGAGCACTGTGATGACACGGTCATGGAACATTGTGATGACAAGAATTCTGGAGCATTGTGATGACAAGGGCCAAGGAGCATTGTGATGACACGGTCATGGAACATTGTGATGACAAGCAATCTGGAGCATTGTGATGAAAAGGTCCATGGAGCATTGTGATGACACGGTCATTGAACATTGTGATGACAAGAATTCTGGAGCATTGTGATGAGAAGGGCCATGGAGAATTGTGATGACATGGTCATGGAACATGGTGATGACAAGAATTCTTGAGCATTGTGATGACACGGTCATGGAACATTGTGATGACAAGAATTCTGGAGCATGGTGATGACAAAGGCCATGGTGCATTGTGATGACACGGTCATGGAACTTTGTGATGACAAGCAATCTGGAGCATTGTGATGAAAAGGGCCATGGAGCATTGTGATGACACGGTCATGGAACATTGTGATGACAAGAATTCTGGAGCATTGTAATGCGAAGGGCCATGGAGAATTGTGATGACATGGTCATGGAACATGGTGATGACAAGAATTCTGGGTCATTGTGATGACAAGGGCCATGGAGCATTGTGATGACAAGTGTCACGGAGCATTGTAATGAGAGGTTTCATTGTGCACCGTGATGACAAGGGGGATGGAGTATTGTGATGAAACTGGTCCTGGAGCATTGTGATAACAAAAGCCATTGAGCATTGTGATGACAGGCATCATGGAGCATTGTGAAGAAAGGGGTCATGGGGAATTGTAATGACAATAGAGAAATGTGATGAAAATGGTCAGCAAGCAAATTGATTAAAGTGGTCATTTAGAATTGTCATGAAAAACTATGTAGAGCATTGTGATGGCAAAGGTCACGGAGAACTGTGATGACCAGTGTCATGTAGCATTGTGATGACACGGTCATGGAACATTGTGATGACAAGAATTGTGGAGCATTGTGGTGACACGGTCATGGAACATTGTGATGACAAGAATTATGGAGCATTGTGATGACACGGTCATGGAACATTGTGATGACAAGAATTATGGAGCATTGTGATGACAAGGGCCATGGAGCATTGTGATGACACGGTCATGGAACATTGTGATGACAAGAATTCTGGAGAATTGTGATGACAAGGGCCATGGAGCATTGTGATGACACGGTCATGGAACATTGTGATGACAAGAATTCTGGAGCATTGTGATGACAAGGGCCATGTAGCATTGTGGTGACACGGTCATGGAACATTGTGATGACAAGAATTATGGAGCATTGTGATGACACGGTCATGGAACATTGTGATGACAAGAATTATGGAGCATTGTGATGACAAGGGCCATGGAGCATTGTGATGACACGGTCATGGAACATTGTGATGACAAGAATTCTGGAGCATTGTGATAACAAGGGCCATGGAGCATTGTGATGACACGGTCATGGAACATTGTGATGACAAGAATTCTGGAGCATTGTGATGACAAGGGCCATGGAGCATTGTGATGACACGGTCATGGAACATTGTGATGACAAGAATTCTGGAGAATTGTGATGACAAGGGCCATGGAGCATTGTGATGACATGGTCATGGAACATTGTGATGACAAGAATTCTGGAGCATTTTAATGACACGGTCATGGAACATTGTGATGACAAGAATTATGGAGCATTGTGATGACAAGGGCCATGGTGCATTGTGATGACACGGTCATGGAACATTGTGATGACAAGCAATCTGGAGCATTGTGATGAAAAGGGCCATGGAGCATTGTGATGACACGGTCATGGAACATTGTGATGACAAGAATTCTGGAGCATTGTGATGAGAAGGGCCATGGAGAATTGTGATGACATGGTCATGGAACATGGTGATGACAAGAATTCTGGAGCATTGTGATGACACGGTCATGGAACATTGTGATGACAAGAATTCTGGAGCATGGTGATGACAAAGGCCATGGTGCATTGTGATGACACGGTCATGGAACTTTGTGATGACAAGCAATCTGGAGCATTGTGATGAAAAGGGCCATGGAGCATTGTGATGACACGGTCATGGAACATTGTGATGACAAGAATTCTGGAGCATTGTGATGCGAAGGGCCATGGAGAATTGTGATGACATGGTCATGGAACATGGTGATGACAAGAATTCTGGAGAATTATGATGACAAGGGCCATGGAGCATTGTGATGACACGGTCATGGAACATTGTGATGACAAGAATTCTGGAGCATTGTGATGACAAGGGCCATGGAGCATTGTGGTGACACGGTCATGGAACATTGTGATGACAAGAATTATGGAGCATTGTGATGACACGGTCATGGAACATTGTGATGACAAGAATTATGGAGCATTGTGATGACAAGGGCCATGGAGCATTGTGATGACACGGTCATGGAACATTGTGATGACAAGAATTCTGGAGCATTGTGATAACAAGGGCCATGGAGCATTGTGATGACACGGTCATGGAACATTGTGATGACAAGAATTCTGGAGCATTGTGATGCAAAGGGCCATGGAGAATTGTGATGACATGGTCATGGAACATGGTGATGACAAGAATTCTGGAGCATTGTGATGACAAGGGCCATGGAGCATTGTGATGACAAGTGTCACGGAACATTGTAATGAGAGGTTTCATTGTGCACCGTGATGACAAGGGGGATGGAGTATTGTGATGAAACTGGTCCTGCAGCATTGTGATAACAAAAGCCATTGAGCATTGTGATGACAGGCATCATGGAGCATTGTGAAGAAAGGGGTCATGGGGAATTTTAATGACAATAGAGAAATGTGATGAAAATGGTCAGCAAGCAAATTGATTAAAGTGGTCATTTAGAATTGTCATGAAAAACTATATAGAGCATTGTGATGGCAAAGGTCATGGAGAACTGTGATGACCAGTGTCATGTAGCATTGTGATGACACGGTCATGGAACATTGTGATGACAAGAATTCTGGAGCATTGTGATGACAAGGGCCATGGAGCATTGTGATGACACGGTCATGGAACATTGTGATGACAAGAATTCTGGAGAATTGTGATGACAAGGGCCATGGAGCATTGTGATGACATGGTCATGGAACATTGTGATGACAAGAATTCTGGAGCATTTTAATGACACGGTCATGGAACATTGTGATGACAAGAATTATGGAGCATTGTGATGAAAAGGGCCATGGAGCATTGTGATGACACGGTCATGGAACATTGTGATGACAAGAATTCTGGAGCATTGTAATGCGAAGAGCCATGGAGAATTGTGATGACATGGTCATGGAACATGGTGATGACAAGAATTCTGGGTCATTGTGATGACAAGGGCCATGGAGCATTGTGATGACAAGTGTCACGGAGCATTGTAATGAGAGGTTTCATTGTGCACCGTGATGACAAGGGGGATGGAGTATTGTGATGAAACTGGTCCTGGAGCATTGTGATAACAAAAGCCATTGAGCATTGTGATGACAGGCATCATGGAGCATTGTGAAGAAAGGGGTCATGGGGAATTGTAATGACAATAGAGAAATGTGATGAAAATGGTCAGCAAGCAAATTGATTAAAGTGGTCATTTAGAATTGTCATGAAAAACTATATAGAGCATTGTGATGGCAAAGGTCATGGAGAACTGTGATGACCAGTGTCATGTAGAATTGTGATGACACGGTCATGGAACATTGTGATGACAAGAATTGTGGAGCATTGTGGTGACACGGTCATGGAACATTGTGATGACAAGAATTATGGAGCATTGTGATGACACGGTCGTGGAACATTGTGATGACAAGAATTATGGAGCATTGTGATGACACGGTCATGGAACATTGTGATGACAAGAATTCTGGAGCATTGTGATGACAAGGGCCATGGAGCATTGTGATGACACGGTCATGGAACATTGTGATGACAAGAATTCTGGAGCATTTTGATGCGAAGGGCCATGGAGCATTGTGATGTCACGGTCATGGAATATTGTTATGACAAGAATTCTGGAGCATTGTGATGACAAGGGCCATGGAGCATTGTGGTGACACGGTCATGGAACATTGTGATGACAAGAATTATGGAGCATTGTGATGACACGGTCATGGAACATTGTGATGACAAGAATTATGGAGCATTGTGATGACACGGTCATGGAACATTGTGATGACAAGTATTCTGGAGCATTGTGATGACAAGGGCCATGGAGCATTGTGATGACACGGTCATGGAACTTTGTGATGACAAGCAATCTGGAGCATTGTGATGAAAAGGGCCATGGAGCATTGTGATGACACGGTCATGGAACATTGTGATGACAAGAATTCTGGAGCATTGTGATGCGAAGGGCCATGGAGAATTGTGATGACATGGTCATGGAACATGGTGATGACAAGAATTCTGGAGCATTGTGATGACACGGTCATGGAACATTGTGATGACAAGAATTCTGGAGCATGGTGATGACAAAGGCCATGGTGCATTGTGATGACACGGTCATGGAACTTTGTGATGACAAGCAATCTGGAGCATTGTGATGAAAAGGGCCATGGAGCATTGTGATGACACGGTCATGGAACATGGTGATGACAAGAATTCTGGAGCATTGTGATGACAAGGGCCATGGAGCATTGTGATGACAAGTGTCACGGAGCATTGTAATCAGAGGTTTCATTGTGCACCGTGATGACAAGGGGGATGGAGTATAGTGATGAAACTGGTCCTGGAGCATTGTGATAACAAAAGCCATTGAGCATTGTGATGACAGGCATCATGGAGCATTGTGAAGAAAGGGGTCATGGGGAATTGTAATGACAATAGAGAAATGTGATGAAAATGGTCAGCAAGCAAATTGATTAAAGTGGTCATTTAGAATTGTCATGAAAAACTATATAGAGCATTGTGATGGCAAAGGTCATGGAGAACTGTGATGACCAGTGTCATGTAGCATTGTGATGACACGGTCATGGAACATTGTGATGACAAGAATTGTGGAGCATTGTGGTGACACGGTCATGGAACATTGTGATGACAAGAATTATGGAGCATTGTGATGACACGGTCATGGAACTTTGTGATGACAAGAATTCTGGAGCATTGTGATGACAAGGGCCATGGAGCATTGTGATGACACGGTCATGGAACATTGTGATGACAAGAATTCTGGAGAATTGTGATGACAAGGGCCATGGAGCATTGTGATGACACGGTCATGGAACATTGTGATGACAAGAATTCTGGAGCATTGTGATGACAAGGGCCATGGAGCATTGTGGTGACACGGTCATGGAACATTGTGATGACAAGAATTATGGAGCATTGTGATGACACGGTCATGGAACATTGTGATGACAAGAATTATGGAGCATTGTGATGACAAGGGCCATGGAGCATTGTGATGACACGGTCATGGAACATTGTGATGACAAGAATTCTGGAGCATTGTGATAACAAGGGCCATGGAGCATTGTGATGACACGGTCATGGAACATTGTGATGACAAGAATTCTGGAGCATTGTGATGACAAGGGCCATGGAGCATTGTGATGACACGGTCATGGAACATTGTGATGACAAGAATTCTGGAGAATTGTGATGACAAGGGCCATGGAGCATTGTGATGACATGGTCATGGAACATTGTGATGACAAGAATTCTGGAGCATTTTAATGACACGGTCATGGAACATTGTGATGACAAGAATTATGGAGCATTGTGATGACAAGGGCCATGGTGCATTGTGATGACACGGTCATGGAACATTGTGATGAAAAGCAATCTGGAGCATTGTGATGAAAAGGGCCATGGAGCATTGTGATGACACGGTCATGGAACATTGTGATGACAAGAATTCTGGAACATTGTGATGAGAAGGGACATGGAGAATTGTGATGACATGGTCATGGAACATGGTGATGACAAGAATTCTGGAGCATTGTAATGACAAGGTCCATGGAGCATTGTGATGACAAGTGGCACGGAGCATTGTAATGAAAGGTTTCATTGTGCACCGTGATGACAAGGGGGATGGAGTATTGTGATGAAACTGGTCCTGGAGCATTGTGATAACAAAAGCCATTGAGCATTGTGATGACAGGCATCATGGAACATTGTGAAGAAAGGGGTCATGGGGAATTGTAATGACAATAGAGAAATGTGATGAAAATGGTCAGCAAGCAAAGTGATTAAAGTGGTCATTTAGAATTGTCATGAAAAACTATATAGAGCATTGTGATGACAAAGGTCATGGAGAACTGTGATGACCAGGGTCATTTAGCATTGTGATGACACGGTCATGGAACATTGTGATGACAAGAATTATGGAGCATTGTGATGACACGATCATGGAACATTGTGATGACAAGAATTATGGAGCATTCTGATGACACGGTCATGGAACATTGTGATGACAAGAATTATGGAGCATTTTGATGACACGGTCATGGAACATTGTGATGACAAAATTCTGGAGCATTGTGATGACAAGGGCCATGGAGCATTGTGATGACACGGTCATGGAACATTGTGATGACAAGCAATCTGGAGCATTGTGATGACAAGGGCCATGGAGCATTGTGATGACACGGTCATGGAACATTGTGATGACAAGAATTCTGGAGAATTGTGATGACAAGGGCCATGGAGCATTGTGATGACCTGGTCATGGAACATTGTGATGACAAGAATTCTGGAGCATTTTGATGACACGGTCATGGAACATTGTGATGACAAGAATTATGGAGCATTGTGATGACAAGGGCAATGGTGCATTGTGATGACACGGTCATGGAACATTGTGATGACAAGAATTATGGAGCATTGTGATGACAAGGGCCATGGAGCATTGTGATGACACGGTCATGGAACATTGTGATGACAAGAATTATGGAGCATGGTGATGACAAGGGTCATGGAGCATTGTGATGACATGGTCATCGAACATTGTGATGACAAGAATTCTGGAGCATTGTGATGACAAGGGCCATGGAGCATTGTGATGACACGGTCATGGAACATGTAATGACAAGAAATCTCGAGCATTGTGTTGACAAGGACCATGGAGCATTGTGATGACACGGTCATGGAACATTGTGATGACAAGAATTCTGGAGCATTGTGATGACAAAGGCCATGGAGCATTGTGATGACAAGTGTCATGGAGCATTGTGATGATAAGAATTCTGGAGCAATATGATGACAAAGGCCTTGGAGAATTGTGATGACATGGTCATGGAACATTGTGATGACAAGAATTCTAGAGCATTGTGATGACATTTGTCATGGAGCATTGTAATGAAACTTTTCATTGTGCACCGTGATGAGAAGGGGGATGGAGTATTGTGATGAAACTGGTCCTGGAGCATTGTGATAACAAAAAGCCATTGAGCATTGTGATGATAGGCATCATGGAACATTGTGAAGAAGGGGGGTCATGGGATATTGTAATGACAATAGAGAAATGTGATGAAAATGGTCAGAAAGCAAAGTGATTAAAGTGGTCATTTAGAATTGTCATGAAAAAGTATATAGAGCATTGTGATGCAAAGGTCATGGAGAACTGTGATGACCAGGGTCATGTATCATTGTGATGACACGGTCATGGAACATTGTGATGACAAGAATTATGGAGGATTGTGATGACACGGTCATGGAACATTGTGATGACAAGAATTCTGGAGCATTGTGATGACAAGGGCCATGGAGCATTGTGATGACACGGTCATAGAACATTGTGATGACAAGAATTCTGGAGCATTGTGATGACAAGGGCCATGGAGCATTGTGATGACACGGTGGAGCATTGTGATGACAAGTGTCATGGGGCATTGTAATGAAATGTTTCATTGTGCACCGTGATGACATGTGGGATGGAGTATTGTGATGAAACTGGTCCTGGAGCATTTTGATAACAAAAGCCATGGAGCATTGTGATGACAAAGGTCTTGGAGAAATGTGATGACCAGGGTCATGTAGCATTTTGATGACACGGTCATGGAACATTGTGATGACAAGAATTATGGAGCATTGTGATGACACGGTCATGGAACATTGTGATGACAAGAATTCTGGAGCACTGTGATGACAAGGGCCATGGAGCATTGTGATGACACCGTCATGGAACATTGTGATGACAAAAATTCTGGAGCATTGTGATGACAAGTGCCATGGAGCATTGTAATGAGAGGTTTCATTGTGCACTGTGATGACAGGGGGGATGGAGTATTGTGATGAAACTGGTCCTGGAGCATTGTGATAAAAAAGCCATGTAGCAGTGTGATGACCGGCATCATGGAGCATTGTGAAGAAATGGGCCATGGGGAATTGTAATGACAATACAGAAATGTGATGAAAATGGTCAGCGAGCATAGTGATTAATGTGGTCATTTAGAATTGTGATGAAAAGCGACATAGAGCATTGTGATGACAAAGGTCATGGAGAACTGTGATGACCAGGGTCATGTAGCATAGTGATGACACGGTCACGGAACTTTGTGATGAAAAGAATTCTGGAGCATTGTGATGACAAGGGCCATGGAGCATTGTGATGACACGGTCATGGAACATTGTGATGACAAGAATTCTGGAGCATTGTGATGACAAGGGCCATGGAGAATTGTGATGACATGGTCATGGAACATTGTGATGACAAGAATTCTGGGGCATTGTGATGACAAGTGTCATGGAGCATTGTAATGAAAGGTTTCATTGTGCAACGTGATGACATGTGGGATGGAATATTGTGATAAAACTGGTCCTGGAGCATTCTGATAACAAAAGCCATGGAGCATTGTGATGACAGGCATGATGGAGCATTATAAAGAAAGGGGCAATGGGAAATTGTAATGACAATAGAGAAATGGGATGAAAATGGTCAGCGAGCATAGTGATTAAAGTGGTCTTTGAGAATTGTGATGAAAAGCGACATAGAGCATTGTGATGACAAAGGTCATGGAGAACTGTGATGACTAGGGTCATGTAGCACTGTGATGACACGGTTATGGAACATTGTGATGAGAAGAATTATAGAGCACTGTGATGACTCGGTCATGGAATATTGTGATGACAAGAATTCTGGAGCACTGTGTTGAAAAGGGCCATGGAGCATTGTGATGACAAGTGTCATGGAGCATTGTAATGAAAGGTTTCATTGTGCACCGTGATGACATGTGGGATGGAATATTGAGATGAAACTGGTCCTGGAGCATTCTGATAACAAAAGCCATGGAGCATTGTGATGACAGGCATCAGGGAGCATTTTAAGAAGGGGACAATGGGGAATTGTGATGACAATAGAGAAATGGGATGAAAATGGTCAGCGAGCATAGTGATTAAAGTGGTCTTTGAGAATTGTGATGAAAAGCGACATAGAGCATTGTGATGACAAAGGTCATGGAGAACTGTGATGACCAGGGTCATGGAGCATTGTGATGACACAGTCATGGGACATTGTGATGACAAGAATTCTGGAGCATTGTGATGACAAAGGCCATGGAGCATTGTGATGACACGGTCATGGAACATTGTGATGAAAAGAAATCTGGAGCAATTTGATGACCAGGGCCATGGGGCATTGTGATGACACGGTTATGGAACATTGTGGTGACAAGAATTCTGGAGCATTGTGATGACAAGGACCATGGAGCATTGTGATGACAAGTGTCATGGACCATTGTAATGAAAGGTTTCATTGTGCACCGTGATGACATGTGGGATGGAATATTGTGATGAAACTTGTCCTGGAGCATTCTGATAACAAAAGCCATGGAGCACTGTGATGACAGGCATCATGGAGCATTGTTAAGAAAGGGGCAATGGGGAATTGTAATGACAATAGAGAAATGGGATGAAAATGGTCAGCGAGCATAGTGATTAAAGTGGTCTTTGAGAATTGTGATGAAAAGCGACATAGAGCATTGTGATGACAAAGTCATGGAGAACTGAGACGACCAGTGTCATGTAGCATTGTGATGACACGGTCATGGAACATTGTGATGACAAGAATTCTGGAGCATTGTGATGACAAGTGTCATGGAGCATTTTAATGAAAGGTTTCATTGTGCACCGTGATGACAAGGGGGATGGAGTATTGTGATGAATCTGGTCCTGGAGCATTGTGATAACAAAAGCCATGGAGCATTGTGATGACAGGCATCATGGAGCATTGTGAAGAAAGGGGCCATGGGGAATTGTAATGACAATAGAGAAATGTGATGAAAATGGTCAGCGAGCATAGTGATTAAAGTGGTCACTTAGAATTGTGTTGAAAAGCGACATAGAGCATTGTGATGACAAAGGTCATGGAGAACTGTGATGACCAGGGTCATGTAGCATTGTGATGACACGGTCATGAAACATTGTGATGACAAGAATTCTGGAGCAATGTGATGACAAGGGCCATGGAGCATTGTGATGACACGGTCATGGAACATTGGGATTGCTAGAATTCTGGAGCATTGTGATGACAAGGGCCATGGAGAATTGTAATGAAAGGTTTCATTGTGCACTGTGGTGACAAGGGGGATGGAGTATTGTGATGAAACTGGTCCTGGAGCATTGTGATAATAAAAGCCATGGAGCATTGTGATGACAGGCATCATGGAGCATTGTGAAGAAAGGGGCCATGTGGAATTGTAATGACAATAGAGAAAGGTGATGAAAATTGTCAGCGAGCATAGTGATTAAAGTGGTCATTGAGAATTGTGATAACATCGTCATGGAACATTGGAATGACAAAAATTCTGGAGCATTGTGATGACAAGGGCCATGGAGCATTGTGATGACACAGTCATGGAACATTGTGATGACAAGAATTCTGGAGCATTGTAATGACAAGGGCCATGGAGCTTTGTGATGACACGGTCATGGAACATTGTGATGACAAGAAATCTGGAGCATTGTGATGACACGGTCATGGAACATTGTGATGACAAGGAATCTGGAGCATTGTGATGACAATGGCCATGGAGCATTGTGATGACAAGAATTCTGGAGCATTGTGATGACAATGGCCATGGAGAATTGTGATGACATGGTCATGGAACATTGTGATGACAAGAATTCTGGAGCATTGTGATGACAAGTGTCATGGAGCATTGTGATGACAAGTGTCATGGGGCATTGTAATGAAATGTTTCATTGTGCACCGTGATGACATGTGGGATGGAGTATTGTGATGAAACTGGTCCTGGAGCATTTTGATAACAAAAGCCATGGAGCATTGTGATGACAAAGGTCTTGGAGAAATGTGATGACCAGGGTCATGTAGCATTTTGATGACACGGTCATGGAACATTGTGATGACAAGAATTATGGAGCATTGTGATGACACGGTCATGGAACATTGTGATGACAAGAATTCTGGAGCACTGTGATGACAAGGGCCATGGAGCATTGTGATGACACCGTCATGGAACATTGTGATGACAAAAATTCTGGAGCATTGTGATGACAAGTGCCATGGAGCATTGTAATGAGAGGTTTCATTGTGCACTGTGATGACAGGGGGGATGGAGTATTGTGATGAAACTGGTCCTGGAGCATTGTGATAAAAAAGCCATGTAGCAGTGTGATGACCGGCATCATGGAGCATTGTGAAGAAATGGGCCATGGGGAATTGTAATGACAATACAGAAATGTGATGAAAATGGTCAGCGAGCATAGTGATTAATGTGGTCATTTAGAATTGTGATGAAAAGCGACATAGAGCATTGTGATGACAAAGGTCATGGAGAACTGTGATGACCAGGGTCATGTAGCATAGTGATGACACGGTCACGGAACTTTGTGATGAAAAGAATTCTGGAGCATTGTGATGACAAGGGCCATGGAGCATTGTGATGACACGGTCATGGAACATTGTGATGACAAGAATTCTGGAGCATTGTGATGACAAGGGCCATGGAGAATTGTGATGACATGGTCATGGAACATTGTGATGACAAGAATTCTGGGGCATTGTGATGACAAGTGTCATGGAGCATTGTAATGAAAGGTTTCATTGTGCAACGTGATGACATGTGGGATGGAATATTGTGATAAAACTGGTCCTGGAGCATTCTGATAACAAAAGCCATGGAGCATTGTGATGACAGGCATGATGGAGCATTATAAAGAAAGGGGCAATGGGAAATTGTAATGACAATAGAGAAATGGGATGAAAATGGTCAGCGAGCATAGTGATTAAAGTGGTCTTTGAGAATTGTGATGAAAAGCGACATAGAGCATTGTGATGACAAAGGTCATGGAGAACTGTGATGACTAGGGTCATGTAGCACTGTGATGACACGGTTATGGAACATTGTGATGAGAAGAATTATAGAGCACTGTGATGACTCGGTCATGGAATATTGTGATGACAAGAATTCTGGAGCACTGTGTTGAAAAGGGCCATGGAGCATTGTGATGACAAGTGTCATGGAGCATTGTAATGAAAGGTTTCATTGTGCACCGTGATGACATGTGGGATGGAATATTGAGATGAAACTGGTCCTGGAGCATTCTGATAACAAAAGCCATGGAGCATTGTGATGACAGGCATCAGGGAGCATTTTAAGAAGGGGACAATGGGGAATTGTGATGACAATAGAGAAATGGGATGAAAATGGTCAGCGAGCATAGTGATTAAAGTGGTCTTTGAGAATTGTGATGAAAAGCGACATAGAGCATTGTGATGACAAAGGTCATGGAGAACTGTGATGACCAGGGTCATGGAGCATTGTGATGACACAGTCATGGGACATTGTGATGACAAGAATTCTGGAGCATTGTGATGACAAAGGCCATGGAGCATTGTGATGACACGGTCATGGAACATTGTGATGAAAAGAAATCTGGAGCAATTTGATGACCAGGGCCATGGGGCATTGTGATGACACGGTTATGGAACATTGTGGTGACAAGAATTCTGGAGCATTGTGATGACAAGGACCATGGAGCATTGTGATGACAAGTGTCATGGACCATTGTAATGAAAGGTTTCATTGTGCACCGTGATGACATGTGGGATGGAATATTGTGATGAAACTTGTCCTGGAGCATTCTGATAACAAAAGCCATGGAGCACTGTGATGACAGGCATCATGGAGCATTGTTAAGAAAGGGGCAATGGGGAATTGTAATGACAATAGAGAAATGGGATGAAAATGGTCAGCGAGCATAGTGATTAAAGTGGTCTTTGAGAATTGTGATGAAAAGCGACATAGAGCATTGTGATGACAAAGTCATGGAGAACTGAGACGACCAGTGTCATGTAGCATTGTGATGACACGGTCATGGAACATTGTGATGACAAGAATTCTGGAGCATTGTGATGACAAGTGTCATGGAGCATTTTAATGAAAGGTTTCATTGTGCACCGTGATGACAAGGGGGATGGAGTATTGTGATGAATCTGGTCCTGGAGCATTGTGATAACAAAAGCCATGGAGCATTGTGATGACAGGCATCATGGAGCATTGTGAAGAAAGGGGCCATGGGGAATTGTAATGACAATAGAGAAATGTGATGAAAATGGTCAGCGAGCATAGTGATTAAAGTGGTCACTTAGAATTGTGTTGAAAAGCGACATAGAGCATTGTGATGACAAAGGTCATGGAGAACTGTGATGACCAGGGTCATGTAGCATTGTGATGACACGGTCATGAAACATTGTGATGACAAGAATTCTGGAGCAATGTGATGACAAGGGCCATGGAGCATTGTGATGACACGGTCATGGAACATTGGGATTGCTAGAATTCTGGAGCATTGTGATGACAAGGGCCATGGAGAATTGTAATGAAAGGTTTCATTGTGCACTGTGGTGACAAGGGGGATGGAGTATTGTGATGAAACTGGTCCTGGAGCATTGTGATAATAAAAGCCATGGAGCATTGTGATGACAGGCATCATGGAGCATTGTGAAGAAAGGGGCCATGTGGAATTGTAATGACAATAGAGAAAGGTGATGAAAATTGTCAGCGAGCATAGTGATTAAAGTGGTCATTGAGAATTGTGATAACATCGTCATGGAACATTGGAATGACAAAAATTCTGGAGCATTGTGATGACAAGGGCCATGGAGCATTGTGATGACACAGTCATGGAACATTGTGATGACAAGAATTCTGGAGCATTGTGATGACAAGGGCCATGGAGCTTTGTGATGACACGGTCATGGAACATTGTGATGACAAGAAATCTGGAGCATTGTGATGACACGGTCATGGAACATTGTGATGACAAGGAATCTGGAGCATTGTGATGACAATGGCCATGGAGCATTGTGATGACAAGAATTCTGGAGCATTGTGATGACAATGGCCATGGAGAATTGTGATGACATGGTCATGGAACATTGTGATGACAAGAATTCTGGAGCATTGTGATGAAAAGTGTCATGGAGCATTGTGATGACAAGTGTCATGGGGCATTGTAATGAAATGTTTCATTGTGCACCGTGATGACATGTGGGATGGAGTATTGTGATGAAACTGGTCCTGGAGCATTTTGATAACAAAAGCCATGGAGCATTGTGATGACAGGCATCATGGAGCATTGTAAAGAAAGGGGCAATGGGGAATTGTAATGACAATAGAGAAATGTGAGGAAAATGGTCAGCGAGCATAGTGATTAAAGTTGTCTTTGAGAATTGTGATGAAAAGCGACATAGAGCTTTGCGATGATAAAGGTCATGGAGAAATGTGATAACCAGGGTCATGTAGCATTGTGATGACACGGTCATGGAAGTTTGTGATGACAAGAATTCTGGAGCATTGTGATGACACGGGCCATGGAGCATTGTGATGAAATGGTCATGGAACATTGTGATGACAAGAATTCTGGAGCATTGTTATGACAAGGGCCATGGAGCATTGTGATGACAAGTGTCATGGAACATTGTAATGAAAGATTTCATTGTGCAAGGTGATGACATAGGGGATGGAGTATTGTGATGAAACTGGTCCTGGAGCATTGTGATAACAAAAGCCATGGAGCATTGTGATGACAGGCATCATGGAGCATTGTGAAGAAAGGGGGCATGGGGAATTGTAATGACAATAGAGAAATGTGATGAAAATGGTCAGCGAGCATAGTGATTAACCTGGTCATTTAGAATTGTGATGAAAAGCGATATAGAGCATTGTGATGACAAACGTCATGGAGAACTGTGGTGACCAGGGTCATGTAGCATTGTGATGACACGGTCATGGAACATTGTGATGACAAGAATTATGGAGCATTATGATGACACGGTCATGGAACATTGTGATGACAAGAATTCTGGAGCATTGTGATGAAAAGGGCCATGGAGAATTGTAATGAAATGTTTCATTGTGCACTGTGGTGACAAGGGGGATTGAGTATTGTGATGAAACTGGTCCTGGAGCATTGTGATAACAAAAGCCATGGAGTTTGTGATGACAGGCATCATGGAGCATTGTGAAGAAAGGGGCAATGTGGAATTGTAATGATAGTAGAGAAATGTGATGAAAATGGTCAGGGAACATAGTGATAAAAGTGGTCATTGAGAATTGTGATAACATGGTCATGGAACATTGGGATGACAAGAAATCTGGAGCATTGTGATGACAAGGGCTATGGAGCATTGTAATGACACGGTTATGGAACATTGTGATGACAAGAATTCTGGAGCATTGTGATGACAAGGGCCATGGAGCTTTGTGATGACACGGTCATGGAACTTTGTGATGACAAGAAATCTGGAGCATTGTGATGACAATGGCCATGGAGCATTGTGATGACACGGTTATGGAACATTGTGATGACAAGTATTCTGGAGCATTGTGATGACAAGTGCCATGGAGCATTGTGATGACAAGTGTCATGGATCATTGTAATGAAAGGTTTCATTGTGCACTGTGATGACATGTGGGATGGAGTATTGTGATGAAACGGGTCCTGGAGCATTCTGATAACAAAAGCCATGGAACATTGTCATGACAGGCATGATGGAGCATTTTAAAGAAAGGAGCAATGGGGAATTGTAATGACAATAGAGAAATATGATGAAAATGGTCAGCAAGCATAGTGACTAAAGTGTTTTTTGAGAATTGTGATGAAAAGCGACATAGAGCATTGTGATGACAAAGGTCATGGAGAACTGTGATGACCAGGGTCATTTAGCATTGTGATGGCATGGTCATGGAACATTGTGATGACAAGAATTCTGGAGCATTGTGATGACAAGGGCCATGGTGCATTGTGATGACACGGTCATGGAACATTGTGATGACAAGAATTCTGGAGCATTGTGATGAAAAGGGCCATGGAGAATTGTAATGAAATGTTTCATTGTGCACTGTGGTGACAAGGGGGATTGAGTATTGTGATGAAACTGGTCCTGGAGCATTGTGATAACAAAAGCCATGGAGCCTTGTGATGACAGGCATCATGGAGCATTGTGAAGAAAGGGGCCATGTGGAATTGTAATGATAGTAGAGAAATGGGATGAAAATGGTCAGGGAACATAGTGATAAAAGTGGTCATTGAGAATTGTGATAACATGGTCATGGAACATTGGGATGACAAGAATTCTGGAGCATTGTGATGACAAGGGCTATGGAGCATTGTAATGACACGGTTATGGAACATTGTGATGACAAGAATTCTGGAGCATTGTGATGACAAGGGCCATGGAGCTTTGTGATGACACGGTCATGGAACTTTGTGATGACAAGAAATCTGGAGCATTGTGATGACAATGGCCATGGAGCATTGTGATGACACGGTTATGGAACATTGTGATGACAAGTATTCTGGAGCATTGTGATGACAAGTGCCATGGAGCATTGTGATGACAAGTGTCATGGATCATTGTAATGAAAGGTTTCATTGTGCACTGTGATGACATGTGGGATGGAGTATTGTGATGAAACGGGTCCTGGAGCATTCTGATAACAAAAGCCATGGAACATTGTCATGACAGGCATGATGGAGCATTTTAAAGAAAGGGGCAATGGGGAATTGTAATGACAATAGAGAAATATGATGAAAATGGTCAGCAAGCATAGTGACTAAAGTGTTTTTTGAGAATTGTGATGAAAAGCGACATAGAGCATTGTGATGACAAAGGTCATGGAGAACTGTGATGACCAGGGTCATTTAGCATTGTGATGACACGGTCATGGAACATTGTGATGACAAGAATTCTGGAGCATTGTGATGACAAGGGCCATGGAGCATTGTGATGACACGGTCACGGAACATTGTGATGACAAGAAATCTAGAGCATTGTGATGACAAGGGCCATAGAGCATTGTGATGACACGGTCATGGAACATTGTGATGACAAGAATTCTGGAGCAATGTGATGACAAGGGCCATGGAGCATTGTGATGACATGGTCATGGAACATTGTGATGACAAGAATTCTGGAGCATTGTGATGACAAGTGCCATGGAGAATTGTGATGACATCCTCATGGAACATTGTGATGACAAGAATTCTGGAGCACTGTGTTGACAAGGGCCATGGAGCATTGTGATGAGAAGTGTCATGGAGCATTGTAATGAAAGGTTTCATTGTGCACCGTGATGACATGTGGGATGGAGTATTGTGATGAAACTTGTCCTGGAGCATTCTGATAACAAAAGCCATGGAGCATTGTGATGACAGGCATGATGGAGCATTGTAAAGAAAGGGGCCATGAGGAATTGTAATGACAATAGAGAAATGTGATGAAAATGGTCAGCGAGCATAGTGATTAAAGTGGTCTTTGAGAATTGTGATGAAAAGCGTCATAGAGCATTGTGATGACAAAAGTCATGGAGAACTGTGATGACCAGGGTCATGTAGCATTGTGATGACACGGTCATGGAACATTGTGATGACAAGAATTCTGGAGCATTGTGATGACAAAGGCCATGGAGCATTGTGATGACACGGTCATGGAACATTGTGATGAAAATAAATCTGGAGCATTGTGATGACCAGGGCCATGGGGCATTGTGATGATACGGTCATGGAACATTGTGATGAAAAGAATTCTGGAGCATTGTGATGACAAGGGCCATGGAGACTTGTGATGACATGGTCATGGAACATTGTGATGACTAGAATTCTAAAGCATTGTGATGACAAGGGCCATGGAGCATTGTGATGACACGGTCACGGAACATTGTGATGACAAGAATTCTGGAGCATTGTGATGACAAGGGCCATGGAGCATTGTGATAACACGGTCATGGAACATTGTGATGACAAGAAATCTGGAGCATTGTGATGACAAGGGCCATGGGCATTGTGATGACACGGTCATGGAACATTGTGATAACAAGAATTCTGGAGCATTGTGATGACAAGGGCCATGGAGCATTGTGATGACAAGTGTCATGCAGCATTGTAATGAGAGGTTTCATTGTGCACCGTGATGACATGGGGGATGTAGTATTGTGATGAATCTTGTCCTGGAGCATTGTGATAACAAAAGCCATGGAGCATTGTGATGACAGGCATCATGGAGCATTGTGAAGAAAGGGGCCATGGGGAATTGTAATGACAATAGAGAAATGTGATGAAAATGGTCAGCGAGCATAGTGATTAAAGTGGTCATTGAGAATTGTGATTAAAAGCGACATAGAGCGTTGTGATGACAAAGGTCATGAAGAACTGTGATGACCAGGGTCATGTAGCATTGTGATGTCACGGTCATGGAACATTGTGATGACAAGAATTCTGGAGCATTGTTATGACAAGGGCCATGGAGCATTGTGATGACATGGTCATGGAACATTGTGATCAGAAGAATTTGGAACATTGTGATGACACGGTCATGGAACATTGTGATGACAAGAATTCTAGAGCATTGTGATGACAAGGGCCATGGAGCATTGTGATGACAAGTGTCATGGAGCATTGTAATGAAAGGTTTCATTGTGCACCGTGATGAAATGTGGGATGGAGTATTGTGATGAAACTGGTCCTGGAGCATTGTGATAACAAAAGCCATGGAGCATTGTGATGACAGGCATCATGGAGCATTGTGAAGAAAGGGGCCATGTGGAATTGTAATGACAATAGAGAAATGTGATGAAAATGGTCAGCGAGCATAGTGATAAAAGTGGTCATTGAGAATTGTGATAACATGGTCATGGAACATTGGGATGACAAGAATTCTGGAGCATTGTAATGACAAGGGCCATGGAGAATTGTAATGACACGGTCATGGAACATTGTGATGACAAGAATTCTGGAGCATTGTGATGACAAGGGCCATGGAGCATTGTGATGACAAGTGTCATGGAGCATTGTAATGAAAGGTTTCATTCTGCGCCGTGATGACCTGTGGGATGGAGTATTGTGATGAAACTGGTCCTGGAGCATTCTGATAACAAAAGCCATGGAACATTGTCATGACAGGCTTGATGGAGCATTTTAAAGAAAGGGGCAATGGGGAATTGTAATGACAATAGAGAAATGTGATGAAAATGGTCAGCAAGCATAGAGATTAAAGTGTTCTTTGAGAATTGTGATGAAAAGCGACATAGAGCATTGTGATGACAAAGGTCATGGAGAACTGTGATGAAAATATTCATGGAACATCGTGATGAAAAGTGCATGGGAGCATTGTGACGATAAAGGCCATGGAGTATTGTGATGACTAGTGTCATGGAGCATTTTAATGAAAGGTTTCATTGTGCACCATGATGACAAAGGGGATGGAGAATTGTGATGAAACTGGTCCTGGAGCATTGTGATAAAAAAAGCCATGGAGCATTGTGATGACAGGCATCATGGAGCATTGTGAAGAAAGGGGTCATGGGGAATTGTAATGACAATAGAGAAATGTGATGAAAATGGTCAGCAAGCATAGAGATTAAAGTGTTCTTTGAGAATTGTGATGAAAAGCGACATAGAGCATTGTGATGACAAAGGTCATGGAGAACTGTGATGACCAGGGTCATGTAGCAATTTGATGACATGGTCATGGAACATTGTGATGAGAAGAATTATGGAGCATTGTGATGACACGGTCATGGAACATTCTGATGACAAGAATTTTGGAGCATTGTGATGCCAATGCCATGGAGAATTGTGATGACATGGTCATGGAACATTGTGATGACAAGAATTCTGGAGCACTGTGTTGACAAGGGCCTTGGAGCATTGTGATGACAAGTGTCATGGAGCGTTGTAATGAAAGGTTTCATTGTGCACCGTGATGACATGTGGGATGGAGTATTGTGATGAGACTGGTCCTGGAGCATTCTGATAACAAATGCCATGGAGCATTGTGATGACAGGCATCATGGAGCATTGTAAAGAAAGGGGCAATGGGGAATTGTAATGACAATAGAGAAATGTGAGGAAAATGGTCAGCGAGCATAGTGATTAAAGTGGTCTTTGAGAATTGTGATGAAAAGCGACATAGAGCATTGTGATGACAAAGGTCATGGAGAACTGTGATGACCAGGGTCATGTAGCATTGTGATGACACGGTCATGGAACATTGTGATGACAAGAATTCTGGAGCATTGTGATGACAAGGGCCATGGAGCATTGTGATGACACGGTCATGGAACATTGTGATGACAAGAATTCTGGAGCATTGTGATGACAAGGGCCATGGAGCATTCTGATGACACGGTCATGGAACATTGTGATGACAAGAATTATGGAGCATTGTGATGACAAGGGCCATGGAGCCTTCTGATGACACGGTCATGGAACATTGTGATGACAAGAATTCTGGAGCATTGTGATGACAAGGGCCATGGAGCATTGTGATGACACGGTGACGGAACATTGTGATCACAAGAAATCTAGAGCATTGTGATGACAAGGGCCATACAGCATTGTGATGACACGATCAAGGAACATTGTGATGACAAGAATTCTGGAGCAATGTGATGACAAGGGCTATGGAGCATTGTGATGACATGGTCATGGAACATTGTGATGACAAGAATTCTGGAGCATTGTGATGACAAGTGCCATGGAGAATTGTGATGACATCCTCATGGAACATTGTGATGAAAAGAATTCTGGAGCACTGTGTTGACAAGGGCCATGGAGCATTGTGATGAGAAGTGTCCTGGAGCATTGTAATGAAAGGTTTCATTGTGCACCGTGATGACATGTGGGATGGAGTATTGTGATGAAACTGGTCCTGGAGCATTCTGATAACAAAAGACATGGAGCATTGTGATGACAGGCATGATGGAGCATTGTAAAGAAAGGGGCCATGGGGAATTGTAATGACAATAGAGAAATGGGATGAAAATGGTCAGCGAGCATAGTGATTAAAGTGGTCTTTGAGAATTGTGATGAAAAGCGTCATAGAGAATTGTGATGACAATAGTCATGGAGAACTGTGATGACCACGGTAATGTAGCATTGTGATGACACGGTCATGGAAAATTGTGATGACAAGAATTCTGGAGCATTGTGAAGACAAGGGCCATGGAGATTTGTGATGACCTGGTCATGGAACATTGTGATGACAATAATTCTGGAGCATTGTGATGACAAGGGCCATGGAGCATTGTGATGACAGGCATCATGGAGCATTGTAAAGAAAGGGGCAATGGGGAATTGTAATGACAATAGAGAAATGTGAGGAAAATGGTCAGCGAGCATAGTGATTAAAGTTGTCTTTGAGAATTGTGATGAAAAGCGACATAGAGCTTTGCGATGATAAAGGTCATGGAGAAATGTGATAACCAGGGTCATGTAGCATTGTGATGACACGGTCATGGAACTTTGTGATGACAAGAATTCTGGAGCATTGTGATGACACGGGCCATGGAGCATTGTGATGAAATGGTCATAGAACATTGTGATGACAAGAATTCTGGAACATTGTTATGACAAGGGCCATGGAGCATTGTGATGACAAGTGTCATGGAACATTGTAATGAAAGATTTCATTGTGCAAGGTGATGACATAGGGGATGGAGTATTGTGATGAAACTGGTCCTGGAGCATTGTGATAACAAAAGCCATGGAGCATTGTGATGACAGGCATCATGGAGCATTGTGAAGAAAGGGGGCATGGGGAATTGTAATGACAATAGAGAAATGTGATGAAAATGGTCAGCGAGCATAGTGATTAAACTGGTCATTTAGAATTGTGATGAAAAGCGATATAGAGCATTGTGATGACAAACGTCATGGAGAACTGTGGTGACCAGGGTCATGTAGCATTGTGATGACACGGTCATGGAACATTGTGATGACAAGAATTATGGAGCATTATGATGACACGGTCATGGAACATTGTGATGACAAGAATTCTGGAGCATTGTGATGAAAAGGGCCATGGAGAATTGTAATGAAATGTTTCATTGTGCACTGTGGTGACAAGGGGGATTGAGTATTGTGATGAAACTGGTCCTGGAGCATTGTGATAACAAAAGCCATGGAGCCTTGTGATGACAGGCATCATGGAGCATTGTGAAGAAAGGGGCCATGTGGAATTGTAATGATAGTAGAGAAATGTGATGAAAATGGTCAGGGAACATAGTGATAAAAGTGGTCATTGAGAATTGTGATAACATGGTCATGGAACATTGGGATGACAAGAATTCTGGAGCATTGTGATGACAAGGGCTATGGAGCATTGTAATGACACGGTTATGGAACATTGTGATGACAAGAATTCTGGAGCATTGTGATGACAAGGGCCATGGAGCTTTGTGATGACACGGTCATGGAACTTTGTGATGACAAGAAATCTGGAGCATTGTGATGACAATGGCCATGGAGCATTGTGATGACACGGTTGTGGAACATTGTGATGACAAGTATTCTGGAGCATTGTGATGACAAGTGCCATGGAGCATTGTGATGACAAGTGTCATGGATCATTGTAATGAAAGGTTTCATTGTGCACTGTGATGACATGTGGGATGGAGTATTGTGATGAAACGGGTCCTGGAGCATTCTGATAACAAAAGCCATGGAACATTGTCATGACAGGCATGATGGAGCATTTTAAAGAAAGGGGCAATGGGGAATTGTAATGACAATAGAGAAATATGATGAAAATGGTCAGCAAGCATAGTGACTAAAGTGTTTTTTGAGAATTGTGATGAAAAGCGACATAGAGCATTGTGATGACAAAGGTCATGGAGAACTGTGATGACCAGGGTCATTTAGCATTGTGATGGCACGGTCATGGAACATTGTGATGACAAGAATTCTGGAGCATTGTGATGACAAGGGCCATGGTGCATTGTGATGACACGGTCATGGAACATTGTGATGACAAGAATTCTGGAGATTTGTGATGACAAGTGTCTTGGAGCATGGTAATGAAAGGTTTCTTAGTGCACTGTGATGACAAGGGGGATGGAGTATAGTGATGAAACTGGTCCTGGAGCATTGTGATAACAAAAGCCATGGAGCATTGTGATGACAGGCATCATGGAGCATTGTGAAGAAAAGGGCCATGGGGAATTGTAATGACAATAGAGAAATGTGATGAAAATGGTCAGCGAGCATAGTGATTAAAATGGTCATTGAGAATTGTGATGAAAAGCGACATAGAGCATTGTGATGACAAAGGTCATGGAGAACTGTGATGACCAGGGTCATATAGCATTGTGATGACACGGTCATGGAACATTGTGATGACAAGAATTCTGGAGCATTGTGATGACAAGGGCCATGGAGCATTGTGATGACACGGTCACGGAACATTGTGATGACAAGAAATCTAGAGCATTGTGATGACAAGGGCCATAGAGCATTGTGATGACACGGTCATGGAACATTGTGATGACAAGAATTCTGGAGCAATGTGATGACAAGGGCCATGGAGCATTGTGATGACATGGTCATGGAACATTGTGATGACAAGAATTCTGGAGCATTGTGATGACAAGTGCCATGGAGAATTGTGATGACATCCTCATGGAACATTGTGATGACAAGAATTCTGGAGCACTGTGTTGACAAGGGCCATGGAGCATTGTGATGAGAAGTGTCATGGAGCATTGTAATGAAAGGTTTCATTGTGCACCGTGATGACATGTGGGATGGAGTATTGTGATGAAACTTGTCCTGGAGCATTCTGATAACAAAAGCCATGGAGCATTGTGATGACAGGCATGATGGAGCATTGTAAAGAAAGGGGCCATGGGGAATTGTAATGACAATAGAGAAATGGGATGAAAATGGTCAGCGAGCATAGTGATTAAAGTGGTCTTTGAGAATTGTGATGAAAAGCGTCATAGAGAATTGTGATGACAATAGTCATGGAGAACTGTGATGACCACGGTAATGTAGCATTGTGATGACACGGTCATGGAACATTGTGATGACAAGAATTCTGGAGCATTGTGAAGACAAGGGCCATGGAGATTTGTGATGACCTGGTCATGGAACATTGTGATGACAATAATTCTGGAGCATTGTGATGACAAGGGCCATGGAGCATTGTGATGACAAGTGTCATGGAGCATTGTAACGAGAGGTTTCATTGTGCACCGTGATGACAAGGGGGATGGAGTATTGTGATGAAACTGGTGCTGGAGCATTGTGATAACAAAAGCCATGGAGCATTGTGATGACAGGCCTGATGGAGCATTGTAAAGAAAGGGGCAATGGGGAATGTTAATGACAATAGAGAAATGTGAGGAAAATGGTCAGCGAGCATAGTGATTAAAGTGGTCTTTTAGAATTGTGATGAAAAGCGACATAGAGCATTGTGATGACAAAGGTCATGGAGAACTGTGATAATCAGTGTCATGTAGCATTGTGATGACACGGTCATGGAACGTTGTGATGACAAGAATTCTGGAGCACTGTGATGACACGGGCCATGGAGAATTGTGATGACATGGTCATGGTACATTGTGATGACAAGAATTCTGGAGCATTGTGATGACAAGTGTCATGGAGCATTGTGATGACAAGTGTCATGGAGCATTGTAATGAAAGGTTTCATTGTGCACCGTGATGACATGTGGGATGGAGTATTGTGATGAAACTGGTCCTGGAGCATTTTGATAGCAAAAGCCATGGAGCATTGTGATGACAGGCATCATGGAGCATTGTAAAGAAAGGGGCAATGGGGAATGTTAATGACAATAGAGAAATGTGAGGAAAATGGTCAGCGAGCATAGTGATTAAAGTGGTCTTTTAGAATTGTGATGAAAAGCGACATAGAGCATTGTGATGACAAAGGTCATGGAGAACTGTGATAATCAGTGTCATGTAGCATTGTGATGACACGGTCATGGAACGTTGTGATGACAAGAATTCTGGAGCATTGTGATGACACGGGCCATGGAGAATTGTGATGACATGGTCATGGAACATTGTGATGAAAAGAATTCTGGAGCATTGTTATGACTAGGGCCATGGAGCTTTGTGATTACAAGTGTCATGGAGCATTGTAATGAAAGGTTTCATTGTTCACCGTGATGACAAGGAGGATGGAGTATTGTGATGAATCTGGTCCTGGAGCGTTGTGATAACAAAAGCCATGGAGCATTGTGATGACAGGCATCATGGAGCTTTGTGAAGAAAGGGGCCATGTGGAATTGTAATGACAATAGAGAAAGGTGATGAAAATTGTGAGCGAGCATAGTGATTAAACTGGTCATTGAGAATTGTGATAACATCGTCATGGAATATTGGAATGACAAGAATTCTTGAGCATTGTGATGACAAGGGGCATGGAGCATTGTGATGACAAGAATTCTGGAGCATTGTGATGACAAGGGCCATGGAGCTTTGTGATGACACGGTCATGGAACATTGTGATGTCAAGAAATCTGGAGGATTCTGATGACACGGTCATGGAACATTGTGATGACAAGAAATCTGGAGCATTGTGATGACAAGGGCCATGGAGCATTGTGATGACAAGAATTCTGGAGCATTGTGATGACACGGGCCATGGAGAATTGTGATGACATGGTCATGGAGCATTGTGATGAAAGTGGTAATGGATCATTGTGATGACAAGTGTCCTGGGACCCTGTGATGACATGGTTCATGGAGCATTGTGATGACAATGGTCATGTCGAATTGTGATGACAATGTCATGGGGCACTGTGATGGCAGTGGTCCTCTAGAAATGTGATTACAGTTATTATGGAGCACAGTAATGAGAGGGGCCATGGAGCATTGTGATGACAAGTGTCATGGAGCATGGTGATGAAACGGACATGGAGCATTATAATGACAAGAGTTCTGGAGCCTTGTGATGACAAGGGCATGGAGCATTGTGATGACAGGGGTCATGGGGCATTGTGCTGAAAGCGGTCATGGAGCATTGCGATGAAAAGCGCTATGGAGCATTGTGATGACAAGGGCCATGGAGCATTGTGAATACACGGGACATGGAGCCTTGTGATGACAAGGGTCATGGATCATTGTAAAACAGGTATCATTGGGCATTGTGATGACAGGGGCATGGAGCATTTTTAAGTAAGTTCCATGGAGAATTGTGATGAAAGGGATCATGTGGATTTGTAATGACAAGGGCCATGGAGCATTGTGATGAAACAAATCTTGGAGTATTTTGATGAATGTTGTCATGGAGCATTGCGATGAAAAGCACCAAGGAACATTGTGATGACAAGGGCCATCGAGCATTGTAATGACAAGTGTCATGGAGCTTTGTGATGAGAGGTGTCATGGAGCATCATGATGACAAAAGCCATGGAGAATTTTGATGAGAGGTGGCATTGGGCATTGCGATGAAAGGGGTCATGGAGTACTGTGATTACAGGGGCCATGGAGCATTGTGATAACAAGTGACATGGAGAATAGTGATGACAGGCGTCATAGAGCATTGTGATGACAAGTGCCATTTAGCATTTTGATGACAGGGGTCATCAGGCATTATGTTGACAGGGGTCACGGAGCATTGTGATGACAAAGGCCATAGAGCATTGTGATGACAGGCGTCATGGAGCATTGTGATGACATGGGCCATGGAGCATTGTGAAGACAAGATTCATGGAGCATTGTGATGACACGGGCATGAAGCATGGTGATGACAACTTTCATCTAACGTTGTGATGACAGGGGTCATGGAGCATTGTTTTGAAAGGGAATATGTAGCAGTGTGATTACAGGGTCCATAGAGCATTGTGACTACATAGGCCATGGAACAATGTGATGACAGGGGTCATGTAGCATTGTGATGACAGGGTCATGGAGCATTGTGATTACAGGGGTTATGGGGCACTGTGATGACAGGGGGCATGGAGCATAGTGATGAAAATTGTCCTGGAGCATTGTGATGACAGCGGTCACAGAGAATTGGGATGAAAGGTATCATGCAGCATTGTGAAGACAACGGTCATGGATCATTTTGATGACAGGGGTCATGGAACATTCTGATAACAAGGTTCATAAAGCATTTTGATGACAGGGGTCATGGAGCACTGTGTTGACACGGGCATGGAGCATTGTAGTGAGAGGATATCTGGAGCATTGTGATGAAAAGGGGATGGAGCATTTTGATGACAGGATCCAAGGAGCATTGTGCTGACAATGGCATGGAGCATTGTGATGAAAAGGGTACTGGAGCACTGTGTGGAAAGGAGTCATGGATCATTGTGATGACACGGTCATGGAACACTGTGATGACAAGAATTCTGGAGCATTGTGATGACAAGGGCCATGGAGCATTGTGATGACAAGTGTCATGGAGCATTGTAATGAAAGGTTTCATTCTGCACCGTGATGACCTGTGGGATGGAGTATTGTGATGAAACTGGTCCTGGAGCATTCTGATAACAAAAGCCATGGAACATTGTCATGACAGGCATGATGGAGCATTTTAAAGAAATGGGCAATGGGGAATTGTAATGACAATAGAGAAATGTGATGAAAATGGTCAGCAAGCATAGAGATTAAAGTGTTCTTTGAGAATTGTGATGAAAAGCGACATAGAGCATTGTGATGACAAAGGTCATGGAGAACTGTGATGAAAATATTCATGGAACATCGTGATGAAAAGTGCATGGGAGCATTGTGACGATAAAGGCCATGGAGTATTGTGATGACTAGTGTCATGGAGCATTTTAATGAAAGGTTTCATTGTGCACCATGATGACAAAGGGGATGGAGAATTGTGATGAAACTGGTCCTGGAGCATTGTGATAAAAAAAGCCATGGAGCATTGTGATGACAGGCATCATGGAGCATTGTGAAGAAAGGGGTCATGGGGAATTGTAATGACAATAGAGAAATGTGATGAAAATGGTCAGCAAGCATAGAGATTAAAGTGTTCTCTGAGAATTGTGATGAAAAGCGACATAGAGCATTGTGATGACAAAGGTCATGGAGAACTGTGATGACCAGGGTCATGTAGCAATTTGATGACATGGTCATGGAACATTGTGATGAGAAGAATTATGGAGCATTGTGATGACACGGTCATGGAACATTCTGATGACAAGAATTTTGGAGCATTGTGATGCCAATGCCATGGAGAATTGTGATGACATGGTCATGGAACATTGTGATGACAAGAATTCTGGAGCACTGTGTTGACAAGGGCCTTGGAGCATTGTGATGACAAGTGTCATGGAGCGTTGTAATGAAAGGTTTCATTGTGCACCGTGATGACATGTGGGATGGAGTATTGTGATGAGACTGGTCCTGGAGCATTCTGATAACAAATGCCATGGAGCATTGTGATGACAGGCATCATGGAGCATTGTAAAGAAAGGGGCAATGGGGAATTGTAATGACAATAGAGAAATGTGAGGAAAATGGTCAGCGAGCATAGTGATTAAAGTGGTCTTTGAGAATTGTGATGAAAAGAGACATAGAGCATTGTGATGACAAAGGTCATGGAGAACTGTGATGACCAGGGTCATGTAGCATTGTGATGACACGGTCATGGAACATTGTGATGACAAGAATTCTGGAGCATTGTGATGACAAGGGCCATGGAGCATTGTGATGACACGGTCATGGAACATTGTGATGACAAGAATTCTGGAGCATTGTGATGACAAGGGCCATGGAGCATTCTGATGACACGGTCATGGAACATTGTGATGACAAGAATTATGGAGCATTGTGATGACAAGGGCCATGGAGCCTTCTGATGACACGGTCATGGAACATTGTGATGACAAGAATTCTGGAGCATTGTGATGACAAGGGCCATGGAGCATTGTGATGACACGGTGACGGAACATTGTGATCACAAGAAATCTAGAGCATTGTGATGACAAGGGCCATACAGCATTGTGATGACACGATCAAGGAACATTGTGATGACAAGAATTCTGGAGCAATGTGATGACAAGGGCTATGGAGCATTGTGATGACATGGTCATGGAACATTGTGATGACAAGAATTCTGGAGCATTGTGATGACAAGTGCCATGGAGAATTGTGATGACATCCTCATGGAACATTGTGATGAAAAGAATTCTGGAGCACTGTGTTGACAAGGGCCATGGAGCATTGTGATGAGAAGTGTCCTGGAGCATTGTAATGAAAGGTTTCATTGTGCACCGTGATGACATGTGGGATGGAGTATTGTGATGAAACTGGTCCTGGAGCATTCTGATAACAAAAGACATGGAGCATTGTGATGACAGGCATGATGGAGCATTGTAAAGAAAGGGGCCATGGGGAATTGTAATGACAATAGAGAAATGGGATGAAAATGGTCAGCGAGCATAGTGATTAAAGTGGTCTTTGAGAATTGTGATGAAAAGCGTCATAGAGAATTGTGATGACAATAGTCATGGAGAACTGTGATGACCACGGTAATGTAGCATTGTGATGACACGGTCATGGAACATTGTGATGACAAGAATTCTGGAGCATTGTGAAGACAAGGGCCATGGAGATTTGTGATGACCTGGTCATGGAACATTGTGATGACAATAATTCTGGAGCATTGTGATGACAAGGGCCATGGAGCATTGTGATGACAGGCATCATGGAGCATTGTAAAGAAAGGGGCAATGGGGAATTGTAATGACAATAGAGAAATGTGAGGAAAATGGTCAGCGAGCTTAGTGATTAAAGTTGTCTTTGAGAATTGTGATGAAAAGCGACATAGAGCTTTGCGATGATAAAGGTCATGGAGAAATGTGATAACCAGGGTCATGTAGCATTGTGATGACACGGTCATGGAACATTGTGATGACAAGAATTCTGGAGCATTGTGATGACACGGGCCATGGAGCATTGTGATGAAATGGTCATGGAACATTGTGATGACAAGAATTCTGGAGCATTGTTATGACAAGGGCCATGGAGCATTGTGATGACAAGTGTCATGGAACATTGTAATGAAAGATTTCATTGTGCAAGGTGATGACATAGGGGATGGAGTATTGTGATGAAACTGGTCCTGGAGCATTGTGATAACAAAAGCCATGGAGCACTGTGATGACAGGCATCATGGAGCATTGTGAAGAAAGGGGGCATGGGGAATTGTAATGACAATAGAGAAATGTGATGAAAATGGTCAGCGAGCATAGTGATTAAACTGGTCATTTAGAATTGTGATGAAAAGCGATATAGAGCATTGTGATGACAAACGTCATGGAGAACTGTGGTGACCAGGGTCATGTAGCATTGTGATGACACGGTCATGGAACATTGTGATGACAAGAATTATGGAGCATTATGATGACACGGTCATGGAACATTGTGATGACAAGAATTCTGGAGCATTGTGATGAAAAGGGCCATGGAGAATTGTAATGAAATGTTTCATTGTGCACTGTGGTGACAAGGGGGATTGAGTATTGTGATGAAACTGGTCCTGGAGCATTGTGATAACAAAAGCCATGGAGCCTTGTGATGACAGGCATCATGGAGCATTGTGAAGAAAGGGGCCATGTGGAATTGTAATGATAGTAGAGAAATGTGATGAAAATGGTCAGGGAACATAGTGATAAAAGTGGTCATTGAGAATTGTGATAACATGGTCATGGAACATTGGGATGACAAGAATTCTGGAGCATTGTGATGACAAGGGCTATGGAGCATTGTAATGACACGGTTATGGAACATTGTGATGACAAGAATTCTGGAGCATTGTGATGACAAGGGCCATGGAGCTTTGTGATGACACGGTCATGGAACTTTGTGATGACAAGAAATCTGGAGCATTGTGATGACAATGGCCATGGAGCATTGTGATGACACGGTTGTGGAACATTGTGATGACAAGTATTCTGGAGCATTGTGATGACAAGTGCCATGGAGCATTGTGATGACAAGTGTCATGGATCATTGTAATGAAAGGTTTCATTGTGCACTGTGATGACATGTGGGATGGAGTATTGTGATGAAACGGGTCCTGGAGCATTCTGATAACAAAAGCCATGGAACATTGTCATGACAGGCATGATGGAGCATTTTAAAGAAAGGGGCAATGGGGAATTGTAATGACAATAGAGAAATATGATGAAAATGGTCAGCAAGCATAGTGACTAAAGTGTTTTTTGAGAATTGTGATGAAAAGCGACATAGAGCATTGTGATGACAAAGGTCATGGAGAACTGTGATGACCAGGGTCATTTAGCATTGTGATGGCACGGTCATGGAACATTGTGATGACAAGAATTCTGGAGCATTGTGATGACAAGGGCCATGGTGCATTGTAATGACACGGTCATGGAACATTGTGATGACAAGAATTCTGGAGATTTGTGATGACAAGTGTCTTGGAGCATGGTAATGAAAGGTTTCTTAGTGCACTGTGATGACAAGGGGGATGGAGTATAGTGATGAAACTGGTCCTGGAGCATTGTGATAACAAAAGCCATGGAGCATTGTGATGACAGGCATCATGGAGCATTGTGAAGAAAAGGGCCATGGGGAATTGTAATGACAATAGAGAAATGTGATGAAAATGGTCAGCGAGCATAGTGATTAAAATGGTCATTGAGAATTGTGATGAAAAGCGACATAGAGCATTGTGATGACAAAGGTCATGGAGAACTGTGATGACCAGGGTCATATAGCATTGTGATGACACGGTCATGGAACATTGTGATGACAAGAATTCTGGAGCATTGTGATGACAAGGGCCATGGAGCATTGTGATGACACGGTCACGGAACATTGTGATGACAAGAAATCTAGAGCATTGTGATGACAAGGGCCATAGAGCATTGTGATGACACGGTCATGGAACATTGTGATGACAAGAATTCTGGAGCAATGTGATGACAAGGGCCATGGAGCATTGTGATGACATGGTCATGGAACATTGTGATGACAAGAATTCTGGAGCATTGTGATGACAAGTGCCATGGAGAATTGTGATGACATCCTCATGGAACATTGTGATGACAAGAATTCTGGAGCACTGTGTTGACAAGGGCCATGGAGCATTGTGATGAGAAGTGTCATGGAGCATTGTAATGAAAGGTTTCATTGTGCACCGTGATGACATGTGGGATGGAGTATTGTGATGAAACTTGTCCTGGAGCATTCTGATAACAAAAGCCATGGAGCATTGTGATGACAGGCATGATGGAGCATTGTAAAGGGGCAATGAGGAATTGTAATGACAATAGAGAAATGTGATGAAAATGGTCAGCGAGCATAGTGATTAAAGTGGTCTTTGAGAATTGTGATGAAAAGCGTCATAGAGCATTGTGATGACAAAAGTCATGGAGAACTGTGATGTCCAGGGTCATGTAGCATTGTGATGACACGGTCATGGAACATTGTGATGACAAGAATTCTGGAGCATTGTGATGACAAAGGCCATGGAGCATTGTGATGACACGGTCATGGAACATTGTGATGAAAATAAATCTGGAGCATTGTGATGACCAGGGCCATGGGGCATTGTGATGATACGGTCATGGAACATTGTGATGAAAAGAATTCTGGAGCATTGTGATGACAAGGGCCATGGAGACTTGTGATGACATGGTCATGGAACATTGTGATGACTAGAATTCTAAAGCATTGTGATGACAAGGGCCATGGAGCATTGTGATGACATGGTCACGGAACATTGTGATGACAAGAATTCTGGAGCATTGTGATGACAAGGGCCATGGAGCATTGTGATGACAAGTGTCATGCAGCATTGTAATGAGAGGTTTCATTGTGCACCGTGATGACATGGGGGATGTAGTATTGTGATGAATCTTGTCCTGGAGCATTGTGATAACAAAAGCCATGGAGCATTGTGATGACAGGCATCATGGAGCATTGTGAAGAAAGGGGCCATGGGGAATTGTAATGACAATAGAGAAATGTGATGAAAATGGTCAGCGAGCATAGTGATTAAAGTGGTCATTGAGAATTGTGATTAAAAGCGACATAGAGCGTTGTGATGACAAAGGTCATGAAGAACTGTGATGACCAGGGTCATGTAGCATTGTGATGTCACGGTCATGGAACATTGTGATGACAAGAATTCTGGAGCATTGTTATGACAAGGGCCATGGAGCATTGTGATGACATGGTCATGGAACATTGTGATCAGAAGAATTTGGAACATTGTGATGACACGGTCATGGAACATTGTGATGACAAGAATTCTAGAGCATTGTGATGACAAGGGCCATGGAGCATTGTGATGACAAGTGTCATGGAGCATTGTAATGAAAGGTTTCATTGTGCACCGTGATGAAATGTGGGATGGAGTATTGTGATGAAACTGGTCCTGGAGCATTCTGATAACAAAAGCCATGGAGCATTGTGATGACAGGCATCATGGAGCATTGTGAAGAAAGGGGCCATGGGGAATTGTAATGACAATAGAGAAATGTGATGAAAATGGTCAGCGAGCATAGTGATTAAAGTGGTCTTTGAGAATTGTGATGAAAAGCGTCATAGAGCATTGTGATGACAAAGGTCATGGAGAACTGTGATGACGAGTGTCATGTAGAATTGTGATGACACGGTCATGGAACATTGTGATGACAAGAATTCTGCAGCATTGTGATGACAAATGCCATGGAACAATGTGATGACACCGTCATGGAACATTGTGATGAAAAGAAATCTGGAGCATTGTGATGACAAGGGCCATGGGGCATTGTGATGACACGATCATGGAACATTGTGATGAAAAGAAATCTGTAGCATTGTGATGACAAGGGCCATGGAGCTTTGTGATGACATGGTCATGGAACATTGTGATGACAAGTAATCTGGAGCATTGTGATGACAAGGGCCATGGAGCATTGTGATGACACGGTCATGGAACATTGTGATGACAAGAAATCTGGAGCATTGTGATGACAATGGCCATGGAACATTGTGATGACACGGTCATGGAACATTGTGATGACAAGAATTATTGAGCATTATGATGACATGGTCATGGAACATTGTGATGACAAGAATTCTGGAGCATTGTGATGACAACGGCCATGGAGAATTGTAATGAAAGGTTTCATTGTGCACTGTGTTGACAAGGGGGATGGAGTATTGTGATGAAACTGGTCCTGGAGCATTGTGATAACAAAAGCCATGGAGCATTGTGATGACAGGCATCATGGAGCATTGTGAAGAAAGGGGCCATGTGGAATTGTAATGACAATAGAGAAATGTGATGAAAATGGTCAGCGAGCATAGTGATAAAAGTGGTCATTGAGAATTGTGATAACATGGTCATGGAACATTGGGATGACAAGAATTCTGGAGCATTGTAATGACAAGGGCCATGGAGCATTGTAATGACACGGTCATGGAACATTGTGATGACAAGAATTCTGGAGCATTGTGATGACAAGGGCCATGGAGCATTGTGATGACAAGTGTCATGGAGCATTGTAATGAAAGGTTTCATTCTGCACCGTGATGACCTGTGGGATGGAGTATTGTGATGAAACTGGTCCTGGAGCATTCTGATAACAAAAGCCATGGAACATTGTCATGACAGGCATGATGGAGCATTTTAAAGAAAGGGGCAATGGGGAATTGTAATGACAATAGAGAAATATGATGAAAATGGTCAGCAAGCATAGTGACTAAAGTGTTTTTTGAGAATTGTGATGAAAAGCGACATAGAGCATTGTGATGACAAAGGTCATGGAGAACTGTGATGACCAGGGTCATTTAGCATTGTGATGGCACGGTCATGGAACATTGTGATGACAAGAATTCTGGAGCATTGTGATGACAAGGGCCATGGTGCATTGTAATGACACGGTCATGGAACATTGTGATGACAAGAATTCTGGAGATTTGTGATGACAAGTGTCTTGGAGCATGGTAATGAAAGGTTTCTTAGTGCACTGTGATGACAAGGGGGATGGAGTATAGTGATGAAACTGGTCCTGGAGCATTGTGATAACAAAAGCCATGGAGCATTGTGATGACAGGCATCATGGAGCATTGTGAAGAAAAGGGCCATGGGGAATTGTAATGACAATAGAGAAATGTGATGAAAATGGTCAGCGAGCATAGTGATTAAAATGGTCATTGAGAATTGTGATGAAAAGCGACATAGAGCATTGTGATGACAAAGGTCATGGAGAACTGTGATGACCAGGGTCATATAGCATTGTGATGACACGGTCATGGAACATTGTGATGACAAGAATTCTGGAGCATTGTGATGACAAGGGCCATGGAGCATTGTGATGACACGGTCACGGAACATTGTGATGACAAGAAATCTAGAGCATTGTGATGACAAGGGCCATAGAGCATTGTGATGACACGGTCATGGAACATTGTGATGACAAGAATTCTGGAGCAATGTGATGACAAGGGCCATGGAGCATTGTGATGACATGGTCATGGAACATTGTGATGACAAGAATTCTGGAGCATTGTGATGACAAGTGCCATGGAGAATTGTGATGACATCCTCATGGAACATTGTGATGACAAGAATTCTGGAGCACTGTGTTGACAAGGGCCATGGAGCATTGTGATGAGAAGTGTCATGGAGCATTGTAATGAAAGGTTTCATTGTGCACCGTGATGACATGTGGGATGGAGTATTGTGATGAAACTTGTCCTGGAGCATTCTGATAACAAAAGCCATGGAGCATTGTGATGACAGGCATGATGGAGCATTGTAAAGGGGCAATGAGGAATTGTAATGACAATAGAGAAATGTGATGAAAATGGTCAGCGAGCATAGTGATTAAAGTGGTCTTTGAGAATTGTGATGAAAAGCGTCATAGAGCATTGTGATGACAAAAGTCATGGAGAACTGTGATGTCCAGGGTCATGTAGCATTGTGATGACACGGTCATGGAACATTGTGATGACAAGAATTCTGGAGCATTGTGATGACAAAGGCCATGGAGCATTGTGATGACACGGTCATGGAACATTGTGATGAAAATAAATCTGGAGCATTGTGATGACCAGGGCCATGGGGCATTGTGATGATACGGTCATGGAACATTGTGATGAAAAGAATTCTGGAGCATTGTGATGACAAGGGCCATGGAGACTTGTGATGACATGGTCATGGAACATTGTGATGACTAGAATTCTAAAGCATTGTGATGACAAGGGCCATGGAGCATTGTGATGACACGGTCACGGAACATTGTGATGACAAGAATTCTGGAGCATTGTGATGACAAGGGCCATGGAGCATTGTGATGACAAGTGTCATGCAGCATTGTAATGAGAGGTTTCATTGTGCACCGTGATGACATGGGGGATGTAGTATTGTGATGAATCTTGTCCTGGAGCATTGTGATAACAAAAGCCATGGAGCATTGTGATGACAGGCATCATGGAGCATTGTGAAGAAAGGGGCCATGGGGAATTGTAATGACAATAGAGAAATGTGATGAAAATGGTCAGCCGAGCATAGTGATTAAAAGTGGTCATTGAGAATTGTGATTAAAAGCGACATAGAGCGTTGTGATGACAAAGGTCATGAAGAACTGTGATGACCAGGGTCATGTAGCATTGTGATGTCACGGTCATGGAACATTGTGATGACAAGAATTCTGGAGCATTTGTTATGACAAGGGCCATGGAGCATTGTGATGACATGGTCATGGAACATTGTGATCAGAAGAATTTGGAACATTGTGATGACACGGTCATGGAACATTGTGATGACAAGAATTCTAGAGCATTGTGATGACAAGGGCCATGGAGCATTGTGATGACAAGTGTCATGGAGCATTGTAATGAAAGGTTTCATTGTGCACCGTGATGAAATGTGGGATGGAGTATTGTGATGAAACTGGTCCTGGAGCATTCTGATAACAAAAGCCATGGAGCATTGTGATGACAGGCATCATGGAGCATTGTGAAGAAAGGGGCCATGGGGAATTGTAATGACAATAGAGAAATGTGATGAAAATGGTCAGCGAGCATAGTGATGTAAAGTGGTCTTTGAGAATTGTGATGAAAAGCGTCATAGAGCATTGTGATGACAAAGGTCATGGAGAACTGTGATGACGAGTGTCATGTAGAATTGTGATGACACGGTCATGGAACATTGTGATGACAAGAATTCTGCAGCATTGTGATGACAAATGCCATGGAACAATGTGATGACACCGTCATGGAACCTTGTGATGAAAAGAAATCTGGAGCATTGTGATGACAAGGCCATGGGGGCAATTGTGATGACACGATCATGGAACATTGTGATGAAAAGAAATCTGTAGCATTGTGATGACAAGGGCCATGGAGCTTTGTGATGACATGGTCATGGAACATTGTGATGACAAGTAATCTGGAGCATTGTGATGACAAGGGCCATGGAGCATTGTGATGACACGGTCATGGAACATTGTGATGACAAGAAATCTGGAGCATTGTGATGACAATGGCCATGGAAGACTTTGTGATGACACGGTCATGGAACATTGTGATGACAAGGAATTATTGAGCATTATGATGACATGGTCATGGAACATTGTGATGACAAGAATTCCCTGGAGCATTGTGATGACAACGGCCATGGAGAATTGTAATGAAAGGTTTCATTGTGCACTGTGTTGACAAGGGGGTATGGAGTATTGTGATGAAACTGGTCCTGGAGCATTGTGATAACAAAAGCCATGGAGCATTGTGATGACAGGCATCATGGAGCATTGTGAAGAAAGGGGCCATGTGGAATTGTAATGACACTAGAGAAATGTGATGAAAATGGTCAGCGAGCCATAGTGATAAAAGTGGTCATTGAGGAATTGTGATAACATGGTCATGGAACATTGGGATGACAAGAATTCTGGAGCATTGTAATGACAAGGGCCATGGAGCATTGTAATGACACGGTCATGGAACATTGTGATGACAAGAATTCTGGAGCATTGTGATGACAAGGGCCATGGAGCATTGTGATGACAAGTGTCATGGAGCATTGTAATGAAAGGTTTCATTCTGCACCGTGATGACCTGTGGGATGGAGTATTGTGATGAAACTGGTCCTAGGAGCATTCTGATAACAAAAGCCATGGAACATTGTCATGACAGGCATGATGGAGCATTTTAAAGAAAGGGGCAATGGGGAATTGTAATGACAATAGAGAAATGTGATGAAAATGGTCAGCAAGCATAGAGATTAAAGTGTTCTTTGAGAATTGTGATGAAAAGCGACATAGAGCATTGTGATGACAAAGGTCATGGAGACTGTGATGAAAATATCATGGAAAATCGTGATGAAAAGTGCATGGGAGCATTGTGGACGATAAAGGCCATGGAGTATTGTGATGACTAGTGTCATGGAGCATTTTAATGAAAGGTTTTCCTTGTGCACCATGATGACAAAGGGGATGGAGAATTGTGATGAACTGGTCCTGGAGCATTGTGATAAAAAAAGCCATGGAGCATTGTGATGACAGGCATCATGGAGCATTGTGAAGAAAGGGGTCATGGGGAATTGTAATGACAATAGAGAAATGTGATGAAAATGGTCAGCAAGCATAGAGATTAAAGTGTTCTTTGAGAATTGTGATGAAAAGCGACATAGAGCATTGTGATGACAAAGGTCATGGAGAACTGTGATGACCAGGGTCATGTAGCAATTTGATGACATGGTCATGGAACATTGTGATGAGAAGAATTATGGAGCATTGTGATGACACGGTCATGGAACATTCTGATGACAAGAATTTTGGAGCATTGTGATGCCAATGCCATGGAGAATTGTGA